>NW_007123586.1:0-785 GCF_000164805.1 Carlito syrichta
CAGGCGTGAGCCACCCTGCCTGGCTTGTACCTGAGAGTTCTTTAAGGAATCTAACTCACTACACGCTTTGGTGAAACTATGGTACCTCTAGCCTTTTCTTGACTTTAGAAAATCCCTGATCCCTCCCCATTCATGGTACCCATGGTCTGTGGTAGTTGGGTCCACTCATACATTATCACCCACTCTGTGGTGAAGCTGAGATTTGGTGTACACACCAAGTGTAAATTCATTCTTAAAATGTCATTGCAAAAAGGCAAAGGGAAAGCATTCTCTTTTATTGTTAGGGGGTCCTTAAGCATCCTTTGAGGGGTAAAGCAGTCTTCGAAAAAACAAATTTTATAGATAAAGAAACAGAGAATAAAAACCTTGCCTAATTTGGTAGTTGTGCCCCTAAGCACCTTGCCTCCATTTAAGTGTTGAGGAAATAGCTGGAATTCAATTAGCAGGATGGAAAACCATGCTACTGACCACAGAACTGGCTTCACTGTCCGTGTATATCTTCTTGGCCGTGTACCAAATGTGGTCTAATTTCTCCTGCCAAGGAGATGCAAAACAGGTATCAGTAAGAACATCAGAACTTTCATTCATGTGATTTCTGTCATGCCATATACATGAAAAATTCAGATTTTAGAATAAGGACAGTAAAGATTCCTCTTTTGTATCTTAAAAGGTACTCCTCCCTCCCAATAACAATAAATATTATGCTCCTTGAAGTCTGATAAACACTTGAGATCAGGAGCTAGCATTTCCATGCTGAGAAGACCCTCAACTTCAGGACGTGGGGG
>NW_007123587.1:0-773 GCF_000164805.1 Carlito syrichta
CTGACAAGAGAGTCTGCTGTAATAATTCTTACCCTTTTTCTTCTATAGTTAAAGTACTCTTCTCTCTGACTTTGTATATCTTTGCTGTGGAGAAAAATATGGGAACATCGTATAAGGATTATACATCTTTTCTTCTTTCCCATACCAGATTTGAAGGTGATTAAAATATAAAGCAAGAAACAAACCAAAAAACACACTCATTTGAAAACAAGTTACAATTCTGGAAGTGCAAAACCCAACAAAATAATATTTTTAAATATATTTAATTTTTAAAAAGTGTCCTCATAAGTCATTTTCTGAAAATTGTTAACTAACGTTTAAAACTTAGAAATTTCCAGATTAAGAATTTAGGACTCTTTAAATATTGGCCACATCTTCTATTCTTGTCTAATACACGTTGTCAAAAAACACTGAACAAATTAATCAGTTTCAGTTCCCTGAAACAAAAAGCAAGGAAAAAGAGTTGTTATTTTCAATTCAAAATAGTAACTTTTTAGTTATTTGTTTACTATGTTAAATCAATATTTCTGCTTGTATTTCTGTGTACATTATCAAAATTATTTTGCTTTGAGAATACAGATTATGTGTTTTGTTACAATAAAAAGACATTTCTAGATACATACTTATTGTAAAAAGTTTGGAGAATCGTTTTTTCTTCATTTTTGGGGTTGGAGAATTTCTAGTCTTTGATATTTCCTTACTATCAATAGGTATTTTATACAAATGTAGACAAATTCAGAACCACATGAGATGCATTTATTCATATTAGTTTC
>NW_007123588.1:0-843 GCF_000164805.1 Carlito syrichta
CCACAGTTGTTTGTAATGCTGTGGGAAGCCCAAGACACAAAGAGAGAATACATACTGGTGCTCCATTTTATACTTTGAGTGATTCCAGCCTAGATGCCAGACAAGTGAATGAAGACAACTCTAGATGATTCCAGCTGCTGAAGCTTCTCTCTCTGTGCCTTGTCTCTGTCTGTGGCCTGATACTCAGAACCATTAGCATCACATGATGTTTGCTATTTTATACCACAGTTTAGAGTAACTATTGTGCATCAATAGGTAACCAGAAGATAATTACTGAGATAGTTTTATATGCTAAATTAGTGTATTTAGAATTTTACATATAATTCATTTAATCTTTACCACAACCTATAAGACAAGGTTTTTGTATGTTTTTCTTTTTTTGAGCTGGAGTCTCACTCTGCTGCCCACGCTAGAGCACAGTGACACACTCATGGTCATTGCAGGCTCGACCTGCTGGGCTCAGCCTTCCAAGTAACTGGAACCAAAGGCACATTCCACCATGCCCGGCTAATTTTTTATTTATTTTAGAGCTGAGTTCACACCAAATTATCCAGGCCATTCTCAAACCTCTGGGCTCAGGCAATCCTCTCACCTTTACCTTGCAAAGTGCTGGGATTACAGGTGAGCCACCGTACCCGGTCTATATTTTTCATTTTTTTACACATGAAAAACTAGAGTTCAGTAACTTTCCTGAGAACACTCTATTTTAAGTGACAGGGCTAAAATTAAAAACCAAGCTTCCCCATATCTTCAGCTGTTTTTAAAATTATTGAATTTTTTTCTGTCATGTTACAAAGTTAAAAAGAAGCTATCCTTCTAGAATTATTTTAATGTTTCTCAAAC
>NW_007123589.1:0-643 GCF_000164805.1 Carlito syrichta
CCCTAGTAGCCGGAATTACAGGCATGTGCTACCGTGCCCCGCTGATTTTTTGATTTATTGTAGAGGTGAGGGCTTGCCAAGTTGCCTAGGTAGGTCTCGAACCCGCAGACTCAGGCAATCCACACATCTCGGCCTCCCAAAGTGCGGGATTACAGGCTGAGCCACCGAGCCCGGCCTAAATGTTTTCTAATGGTTATGCTGAGGTAAAAAGACTAAACCCTTTCACAAACTTCATTGATTCCTGTTTTAACAACCTTCAACAAGACTAGTATGTGCAGAAACAAAACTTATGTTAAATGTTTAACATAAGAAATGTCCACACAAAAAGCTTACATTTGTGTTTCTTTCATGTATTCTTGTGATTATTTTTGTATTTTTATTGATTCTAATGGTTTTCCAGAAATAAAACCTAACTTATCACATTTTACCTGCAGCCTTTTCCCTGGATCTAATTAAGCCTCAAGTTGAAGGTCTTGTGAAGGTCATTTGTGTAATGAGGTGCTGATACAAATCTCTACTTTCTCTTGATAAAGTTGTAGTGAAACCTGGGGAAAGTCTTTGTGTATTCTCGATTCCTTTTCTTCCAGGTTCTTCTCATTATCTTCTTCCTGTGTCCCATGTGGGGATGTTTAGAGGCATACTA
>NW_007123590.1:0-530 GCF_000164805.1 Carlito syrichta
CGGTGATATAAGCTACAGCAGGGCTTACTGGAAAGTAGGAGACAGAGCAGTGAAGACAGGACTCACGTTTGATGTGTGAGTGCCAAAGACAAATCACATGAAATTATGTTTAGAAATAGCTATTGCTTCATAGGTTTAAGTTACAATAATTAAAACCAGATAATTGGAAATACATTCAATATGCAAGCTTTGTAATGAAATAAATAACAAGAAGACCAAATAGAATACGTTTTAGCTGTTTATGGATTACTAGTTACTTACAGGATCTAAACAAAGATTCTGAAGAGTCAGACTTCTTTTGCTGTACTTTATATTTAAATATCTCCCTACCTACACTAAATCAAGCATCTTGACCCAAATGTCTGATTTAGGAAAGAATTGAGCTATCTAGCAAAACTTTTCCCACCTACAGCTACCACCTGAGTCCACAGGTTCTAGACCCACCTGGGCAGCGAAACCTCATCTCTACAATAAATCAAAAAATCAGCCGGGCATGGTAGTGCATGCCCTGTAGTTCTGGCTACTTGGAA
>NW_007123591.1:0-671 GCF_000164805.1 Carlito syrichta
CCAGTTGCTGAGGGAGCTAAGGTCTAGAAATGACTTTAGGAAGAGTCCCAGTTGCTGAGGGAGCTAAGGTCTAGAAATGACTTTAGGAAGAGTCCCAGGTGCTGAGGGAGCTAAGGTCTAGAAATGACTTTAGGAAGAGTCCCAGGTGCTGAGGGAGCAGGTCTAGAAATGACTTTAGGAAGAGTCCCAGGTGCTGAGGGAGCTAAGGTCTAGAAATGACTTTAGGAAGAGTCCCAGGTGCTGAGGGAGCTAAGGTCTAGAAATGACTTTAGGAAGAGTCCCAGGTGCTGAGGGAGCTAAGGTCTAGAAATGACTTTAGGAAGAGTCCCAGGTGCTGAGGGAGCTAAGGTCTAGAAATGACTTTAGGAAGAGTCCCAGGTGCTGAGGGAGCTAAGGTCTAGAAATGACTTCAGGAAGAGTCCCAGTTGCTGAGGGAGCTAAGGTCTAGAAATGACTTCAGGAAGAGTCCCAGTTGCTGAGGGAGCTAAGGTCTAGAAATGACTTTAGGAAGAGTCCCAGGTGCTGAGGGAGCTAAGGTCTAGAAATGACTTTTAGGAAGAGTCCCAGTTGCTGAGGGAGCTAAGGTCTAGAAATGACTTTAGGAAGAGTCCCAGTTGCTGAGGGAGCTAAGGTCTAGAAATGACTTTTAGGAAGAGTCCCAGGTGCTGAGG
>NW_007123592.1:0-505 GCF_000164805.1 Carlito syrichta
CCATTTTCCCATTCTATGTCTTTTCAGTGATGCCTGTAGTCCATTCACATTCAGACTAATTACTGAAATGTGAGAGTTTATCCCTGTTATGAAGTTCTTATAGAGTTGTTGTTGTTCCTGTTTGTTGGTTGTCTTTCTTTTATTTTGGAGTTGATTTATGTGTGTTTTTAATCATTTTCCTGCATTCTTTTGATGAACATTGTCATTTTTTTCCCTTCTGTGTTTCATACTTTTTAAGTGTTTCTTGTAGAGCTGGTCTAGAGGCATCGTAAGTTTTTAGGGATTGAATGTCTGGGAAAGATTTTAATTTTCCCTCACTGATGAAGTTTAGCTTAGCTGGGTTGTTTATCTTGGTTGAAGTTGTTCATCACCCACATCTTTATAATAAATAAATAAATTTATTAAAAAATAAAAGAAATTTTTTATCTTTGAGAAGTTTGGAGATTGGACTCCAAGCTCTCCTAGCCTGAAATATTTCTGTTGATAAATCTGCTGCTATTCTAAT
>NW_007123593.1:0-627 GCF_000164805.1 Carlito syrichta
AGATCAACCTGAAAAAGCTTTTGATAAAACACAGCATCCCTTCTTGATAAAACCCTTCAAACATCTAAGTATAGAAGGAACATACCTCAAAACAGTAAGTGCCATCTACAACAGACCAACAGCTAGCATATTGCTAAATGGTCAGAAACTGGACCATTTCCCCTGAAAACTGGAACAAGACAAGGCTGCCCACTGTCAACCCTCTTGTTCAATATTGTGTTGGAAGTCCTAGCTCAGGCAATTAAACAAGAGAAGGAAATCGGGGGTATTCAAATAGGAAAAGAGGAAGTCAAGTTATCCCTCTTTGCTGATCCTATACCTTGAAAATCCAAGAGAATCTGTCAAAAACCTGCTTGCACTGATAAAAGAAGGTCTAAGGGTACAAAATAAATAGGCAAAAGACAATTGTATTCCTCTACACCAACAACAAGCAGGCAGAGAACCAAATAAAAAGCACAATCCTATTCACAATAGCTACCAAAAAAATGAAATATCTCGGCACTTTCCTAACCAGAGAAGTGAAAGACCTTTAAGCAATGAAAATTGCTTAAAGAATTCCAAGAAGACACAAACAAATGCAAAATTATTCCATGCTCATGGATAGGAAGAATCGACATTGTTAAGATG
>NW_007123594.1:0-394 GCF_000164805.1 Carlito syrichta
TGGTGGGTGCTGGAGGCTTTGTCGAAGATGAGTTGGTTGAGAAATTGAGGTTTTGTTTCTGGAATCTCAATTCTATTTCATTGGTCTATATGCCTGTTCCTGTACCAATACCGGGCTGTTTTGATTATTGTAGCTTTATTGTAAAGTTTGAAGTCTTGTGGTGTGATACCTCCTGCTTTGTTTTTTTTTGCTGAGGATTGTTCTGGTTATTCTTGGTCGTTTGTGTTTTCATATGAATTCCTGTGTTGTTTTTTCTAGCTCTGAGAAGAATATTTCTGGTAATTTGATGGGTATTGCATTAAATCTGTAGATTGCCTTAGGTAGGATGGACATCTTCACAATGTTGATTCTTCCAATCCCTGAGCCATGGGATATTTTTCCACTTGTTTGAGTC
>NW_007123595.1:0-781 GCF_000164805.1 Carlito syrichta
TTTCATTTTATTTTTATCCAAACGTAGATAATAACACCTACTGTCAACTTATTGTTGTGCAAATTAGATGAGGTAGCATGATAAAGTGTTTTATTCATTAAGCCCCACAGCATATAAGACACTGCACAGGAAAATCACAGATAAAAATCAACATCCCTTCCAAAAAACCCTGATGATCTATTAAAGGACACGGTTTTCCAAATAACTGTTCTGTAAGACATAGTATAATGCATAGTATAACAGAGTCATAAACAAAACATTATAGTCAGGAGAGCAGCAAAAGCATAAATAATGGAGTAAAAAAGAAATTATTGAGAAGAAAGAAAGAACCCATGTTAAAAAGCAAATGACAGAAAGTGCGAATTAGCAAGACAGACTGAAATGAAATTATGATGGAATTTGTAAAAATGTGCAATTTTTATCTACTAAGATAAAATCCAGAATCAAAATGCAATTCCTTATTAATGAGGGTGTATTCAAACTGGAACCTTCATCTCCTCTCCTCAGAATACTGCTGTGGTGCTTTAAATGAATCAGACCCTTTTGGAAACTTAACAAATAAATAAAGAACCATAAAATGCATTTTCCATCTCATCCAGCAATCCCAGTTTTAGAAAAAAATTCTAAGGAATATTTTAAAATGCAAAAAAAAAATCATGTACAGAGTTCTTCATGGCAGAATTTCTTACAGTAGCATGGTAGTAGAAGCCACCACATTGTGTAATCAAGGGAGAAAATGGCAAGTTGTTTCTGTCAAAGCTTCTCAATGAATTCTTACAAA
>NW_007123596.1:0-506 GCF_000164805.1 Carlito syrichta
AAAATCCACAGATAAATATTAAATAAATAAATATTAAAGTTAAACTATACTCCAGAACAAATGGGCCTAGTAGATATTTACAGAACATTTCAGCCAACTGCTGCAGAATACACATTTTTCTCATCAGTACATAGAACATTCTCTAGGAGACTCCGTATGTTAGGCTACAAAACACTATCAACAAATTTTAAAAAGTCAAAACCATATCAAATATATTTTCTAAAGACAACAAAAATAAAGCTAGAAATAACTAACAAGAAGAACTTTGGAAACTATACAAATATATGGAAATTAAATAAAATACTCCTGAATGTCAAATGAGTCAAAGGATAAATTAAGAAAAAATTTTTTTAAAATTTCTTGAAACAAATGAAAACGGAAACACAACATATCAGATCTACAGAATATAGCAAAACAAGTATGAAGATGAAAGTGTACAACAAATAATATCTACACCCCAAAAAAAGAAAGATTCAAATCAACAACCTAACTATGCATCTTAAAAA
>NW_007123597.1:0-665 GCF_000164805.1 Carlito syrichta
TCATTTGTGGTGGTTCTCTCAGTTTCTCCAAATTTACATTCAATAATATTAGTGGTAAGAGAGATTATTTCTAAGAACTGCAGCAGAAATGATGAGACTTGAGCTGAGGATAAAACAGCCCCACTCCAAACACATAATGGATTGTGAATGAGCTCTTCCACCAAAGAACAATTATAGTACAGAAGCAATCATGTGCAGTACACCTGGCTTGTCCCATCTCCCTCAAAAGGAACATGCCTTCCCCCTCATTTTGTAATTATACCTAGCACTTACTCATTCTCATTTATGGTTGATATTTTGCTTTACACAGTGACTACTCCTTTGCATTACTACTATATAAGACATCAGTTTTTCTATTTTAAAATAATGGTTTTTGGCTGATGTAAATGTTCTATATTTGAATTATGGCAATAGTTACACAGGTATCACACCTGTCATAATTCATGGGTGCATTTTATTGTATGTAAATTTTACCCCAATTAAGGGTAATTTTTAAAAAATAATGATGATGGTAATGTTAACGATATGTATTGTTTTGCTGTGTAGCAGGATCTGTGCTAAGCAATTTATTACATTTCCTGCTTTCATGTATACTACAAACCTGGGAAAGTAGTACTGCTATCATCCCCATTTTACAGGTAAGGAAACTAAGGCTTAAAGAAGTC
>NW_007123598.1:0-484 GCF_000164805.1 Carlito syrichta
GGGTAGGTATCTATTATCTATTAAGTCCATTTGGTCAAGTGTCAAGTTGAGGTTCTGGATCTCTTTGTTGATTTTTTGCCTCGATGATCTATCTAGGGTTGTGAATGGGGTATTCACGTCCCCAGTGTTACAGTTAATATCTTTTGTAGTTTACTTAGTAGTTGCTTTATACATGCTAGTGCTCTTTCTTGGTTGCATATAAGTTTAGGATGGATTTTTGTTGATAGATCGAATATGATATCATTATGTATCTTTTTCCTTCACTTTTTCACCTTTTACTTTTTTACCTTCTGTATCTTTTTTACTTTACTTTTCAGTAGTTTAAAAGTTGTTTTGTCTGATATTAAGATTGTGATCTTGCCTTCTTTTGTGATACATTTACCCTGAAAATTGGTTTCCCATCCTTTAACTTTGAATCTGTGGTTGTCCCTTGTGGCGAGATGTGTTTCTGAATGCAGCAAATTACTGGGTCATTTTTCTTTTA
>NW_007123599.1:0-582 GCF_000164805.1 Carlito syrichta
AAACCTTTTTATCTGGAGTTCTCGGCCGGTTAGAAATCACAGGACATATACGATTTATATATGTACGTATTTGTTTATTTACATAGATAATCGCATATATATGATAATCACATATAGATTTTGCTATAACAGAGTCCACATTAAAGTGACCGATGTCTGCTTCCTTTTGTCCTTTGTTGTGTAACTTGCCTTGGTTTGGGAAGGAGGATAGCACAGCTGACACAGAGACACTGTCATGCCTGTCCGTATGGTCACGGCCCCTAGAGAAGGGCATGGCCGGGGCGCGAGCGCTCCTGTACGGTTCCAAACCCGTGTTCGTGAGAGCTCGTGAAAAGCGTGCTTCCCCTTACCACCTAAGCACTCCCAGTAAGGAGCTTCAGGAGATCCTTGACTTCCCTGTAGTCTATGCTCCTTCAACTGAAAGATGTGAATCTCCTTTTACTCCCCTTTTCTGAGTGGTTATAAGTTTGAATAACACAGTATCGATGTGATCATAAGCCCTTGTGAGTTATATGACTTTTGTGCCCATGTCATCGTAAACTTTGTGATTCGTATGGCTTTTGCATATTGCGTGACGTCCTA
>NW_007123600.1:0-3160 GCF_000164805.1 Carlito syrichta
CATTGAACAAACAGAAGGAAAACCAATCCCTTTACCCCTGAATAACAGAATTAATGAAGACGGTGATGTGGAGGGAAGGAAAAAGTAGGGAGGGGGAAAACCGCACAAATGAAGAAAAACCAAAAGAAGAATATAGGTCTTACACAGACCCCTGAGAAATCAGACACTGAGAAAACAGATTCTGGAACACAAACAATGAAGAGTCCCCAGAAGGACTGATTACATGCAACAAACCCAGACATCAAGACATTAATGGAGAGAATTAAAAAAATTGAGGAGAGACAAGAGGAAAATAGGAAGGAGCTGATGTCAGAAATGACAGCAGTAAAGAATACTGTGATGGAAATGAACAACAGACTAATAAGCATGGAAAGCAGAATCAGCCAAGCAGAAGAAACAGTCTCAGAGCTTGAAGACCAAAACACGGAACTAACCCAAACTGTCAAAAGCATAGAAAAGAAGCTCAAAAAGACAGAAAAAAACCTACAAGAGATGAATGATCACTTCAAGAGACCAAACCTAAGAGTAATTGGGTTTCCTGAGGCAGAGAGAGATACAGAAGCTACACCAGAACAAACATTTCATGAAATCATTCAAGAAAACTTCCCTCATCTCATTAAGGATGAAAAAATTCGAACACAAGAGATTCAGAGAACCCCTGCAAGACAACTAATGAGAAGACCAACTCCCACACACATAATAATTCACCTAAACAAAGTAGCTATAAAAGGAAAAATCCTAAAGGCAGCAAGAGAAAAAGGCCAGACTACCTACCAGGGAAAACCAATTAGAATAGCAGCAGATTTATCCACAGAAACACTTCAGGCCAGGAGAGCCTGGAGCCCTATCTTCAAAGTTCTAAAAGAGAAACAATTTCAACCAAGAATAACCTACCCAGTCAAACTAAGCTTCATTAGTGACGGAGAATTAAAATCGTTTCCAGACATCCAATCCCTAATAACCTACACTGCCACCAGACCACCTCTACAAGAAACACTTAAGAAAGTCCTAAACACAGAAGAAAAAAAAAAAAGAACAACAGGATTCTTCACAAGAGTACAGGCAAAAGATTAAAAACACACATGAACCAACTCCAAAACCCAAAGAAAGACAACAAATAAACAGGAACAACTCTGTAAGAACCTTATGACAGGGATCAACTCTTGCATTTCAATTATTAGCCTAAATGTGAACAGACTAAATGCACCACTGAAAAGACATAGAATGGCAAAATGGATAAAATATAATCAGGCAAGAATCTATTGCCTTTAAGAGACTCACCTCACTAGAAGGGACACCCACAGACTCAAAGTAAGAGGATGGGAAACAAACTTTCAGGCGAATGGAACACAAAAGAAAGGAGGAGTAGCGATCTTAATTTCAAACAAAATATCCTTCAAGCTATTAAAAATCAAAAAAGATACAGAAGGCCACTACATAATGATAAAAGGCTCAAACCATCAACAAGAAATATCTATCCTAAACATATATGCACCCAACATAGGCGCGTCAACTTTCATAAAGCAACTTCTTGGAAAACTAAAGAAAGATATAGACTCTAACACTATCATAACTGGGGACTTTAATACCCCACTCACAACCCTAGACAGATCATCAGGACAAAAAATCAGCAAGGGGATCCGGAACCTCAATGTGACTTTGGACCAAATGGACTTAATTGATACCTGCAGAACACTCCATCCAAAGACCACAGAATACACATTCTACTCATCACTACATGGAACATATTCTACGATCAACCACATACTCGGCCATAAATAAAGCATAAGCAAATTTAAATGGACTGAAATTCTACCATGCACCTTCTCGAATCACAGTGGAATAAAAATAAACATTGACACCAACAAAGTCCCCCCCAAAACATCAAAGACATGGACACTAAACAACATGATGATAAACAACTCCTGGGTCAATGATGAAATCAAAACAGGGATCAAAAGATACCTGGAAACAAATGAAAATGAAGAAACATCTTACCAAAATCCCTTGAATGCACTGAAAGCTGTAGTAAGAGGGGAATTTATTTTCCTACAAACACACATGAAGAAAATGGAAGGAACAAAAATTCACAACCTAACAAGTCACCTAAAGAAGCTCGAAAAGAAAAACCACAAAAACCCTAATTTCAGCAGAAGAATCCAGATCACCAAAATAAAAACCCAAATCCAGGACATAGAAGACAAAAAGATCAAATATCAATGAAACAAAAAGCTGGTTCTTCGAAAGGATAAACAAGATCGATGGTCCCCTAGCTAGACTGACCAAGAAAAAATGAGAAAAAAACCAAATATGCACAATCAGAAACACAAAAGATGAAGTCACATCTGACCCTGAAGAAATACAAAAGATCATTAGAGACTACTACGTACACTTGTATGGAAACAAACTTGAACACCTTAAGGAAATGGAGGACTTTCTGACATCACACAACCTACCTAGGTTGGAACAAGAAGAAATTGAGACCCTAAATAGACCAATAACAATCAAGGAAATTGACTACATAATAAGAAAACTTCCTACAAAAAAAAAGCCCTGGTCCAGATGACTTTCCAGCAGAATTCTATAAGACATTCAAGGAGGAACTGATACCAATTCTACTGAAGGTATTCCAGGCGATTGAAAATATGGAACTCTCCTCAAATCATTTTACGAAGCCAACATCACATTGATACCCAAGCCAGGTAAATATCCAACAAAGAAAGAGAACTACAGGCCAATATCTTTGATGAACATAGATGCTAAAATTCTCAACAAGATCCTAGCAAACCGGATTCAGCAATACATCTCAAAAATCATCCACCATAACCAAGTAGGCTTCATTCCTGGGATGCAAGGCTGGTTCAACATTTGTAAAAACATAAATGTAATTAAATACATCAACAGATGTCAAAAAAAAACCCCACATGATCATATCACTAGATGCAGAAAAAGCTTTTGATAAAATCCAGCACCCCTTCTTGATAAAAACCCTTGAACATCTAGGCATACGGGGAACATACCTCAAAATAGTAAATGCCATCTCCGAGAAACCCACAGCCAGCATACTCCTAAATGGACAAAAATTGAAACCAATTCCCCTCAAAACTGGAACTAGACAAGGATGCCCACTCTCACCCCTCCTGTTCAACATAGTATTGAG
>NW_007123601.1:0-709 GCF_000164805.1 Carlito syrichta
CAGTTGGGTATATATCCAAGAGTAAAATTGCTGAGTTTCAGGCATACACATATTCAACTCTGATAGATATTCTCAAATTGCTTCCAAAGTGGGTGTACCAATTACCCTCAATATGAGAGCTTTAGTGACTTCATGTCTCTCAACTTTTGATATTTCCTGCTTTTCTAATTTTAGCCAACTAGTTCAGTGGTTGAAAGATCTTAAAAAGACAGATTTTTTTTTAAAACAGCCATTTCAGTAACTGTACTTGGGGTATTAATGATCCACCCAGGTGTTGTTTAAACATGCATGGTCAAAACATTATGCAAACAATACCCTGTTCAACAGAATGCAGAGGGCTTTCACACACACTGCTCTTAAGAAGCAAAGCCATAGTTAATTCATATCCAAGGACACAACTATGTGAGCAGTAAATAAAGTCTTGCCATGCAGGTCAACAGATCAAGAAGGATATTGCTACGCTGGAAGTCCTCAAGGACACCAACTAGCACCTCTTTGTTCTGCCTAGCATTGGATGGCTAGTTAATGCTTATGAAATGAATGAATGAATGAATGAATGAATGATAAGACAGGCTGTTGAAGAGAAACTGAATTATCTACAGAGATCTTTTAAAATTATTCTCATTGCTTTCACTTAATATTTTTTATATCTATTTCATTATGATAATTAAAGATGAAGGTAAGGAAGTATCTAAGATGAAACTTTTGA
>NW_007123602.1:0-466 GCF_000164805.1 Carlito syrichta
TAGTTAGCCAAATAGCTAGCTAGGTGAATTAACCAGCTGACTTAGCTAGTTTGCCAACTAGGTAGCTAGCTGAATTAACCAGCTGACGTAGCTAGCTAGCTGACTTAACCAGCTGACTCAGCTTGCTGAACTTACTAGATAGCTAGCTGGCATAGCTAGCTGAATAAACTAGCTAGCCAGCTGACTTAACTAGCTGACTTGACTGGCTGACTTAACTAGTTAGCTGACTTATCCAGCTGACTTAACTAGTTAGCTAACTAGTTATCTAGCTGACATAGCTAGCTGATTAACTCATTAGCTAACTAGCTATTTGACTGACTTAGCTAGCTGTCTTAACTCGTTAGCTAACTAGCTAGCTAGCTGACTTAACCAGTTGACTTAACTCATTAGCTATGTAGCTAGCTAGTTGACTTAAGCAGCTGACTTAACTCATTAGCTAACTAGCTAGCTAGCTGAGTTAACCAGG
>NW_007123602.1:1340-2280 GCF_000164805.1 Carlito syrichta
TAACTCATTAGCTCACTAGCCAGCCAGCTGACTCATACAGCTGACTTAACTCGTTAGCTCCCTAGTCAGCTGAATCAACCTGCAGACTTAACTCATTAGCTGATGATCTAGCCAGCTGACTTCGCCAGCTGACTTAACTCGTTAGCTGACAAGCTAGCCAGCTCAATTCACCAGCCGATTTAACTCGTTAGCCTACAAGCTAGCCAGCTGACTTCGCCAACTGACTTAACTCGTTACCTGATGAGCCAGCCAGCTGACTCCACCAGCCGACTTAACTAGTTAGCTGAAGAGCCCACCAGCTGACTCCACCAGATGACTTCACTCGTTAGCTGTCGAGCCAGCCAGCTGACTCCACCAACCAACTTCACACATTAGCTGACAAGCCAGACAGCTGACTCTACCAACCAACTTAACTCATTAGCAGATGAGCCAGCCAGCTGACTCCACCAACTGATTTAACTTGTTAGCTGATGAGCCAGTCAGCTGACTCCGCCAGCTGACTTAACTTGTTAACTGACGAGTCAGCCAGCTGACCCTGCCAGCTGACTTAGAGCCAGCCAGCTGACTCCACCAGCTGACCTAACTCATTAGATGACGAGCCAGCCAGCTGACTCCACCAGCCGACTTAACTCGTTAGCTCACTAGCCAACCAGCTGACTCCACCAGCTGACTTAATTCATTAGCTCACCACTCAGCCAGCTGACTCAACCAGCTGACTTGACTTGTTAGCCGACTTGTTAGTCAACTAAATAAACAGCTGACTTAGCAAGTTAGCCGACTAGCTAGTTAGCTGATTTAACCAGCTGACTTAGCTAGCTGACCTTACCAGTTAGCTAGCTGACTTAGCTAGCTGAATTAACTAGTTAGCTAGCTGACTTAACTAGCTGACTTAGCTAGCTGACTTAACTAATTAGCTAGCTGACTTAGCTGGCTGACTTAA
>NW_007123603.1:0-776 GCF_000164805.1 Carlito syrichta
CCTGCTGGGCGCCGGCGATCCTGCAGCCTCAGCCTTCCAAGTACCTGGAACTACAGACGCGCCCTACCACTCCCAGCTAATTTTTCATTTGTTGTAGAGATGAGGTCTCACCAAGATGCCCAGGTAGGTCTCGGACCCACAGGCTCAGGCAATCCAGTCACATCAGCCTCCCAAGGTGCAGGATTACAGGCTGAGCCACCGAGCCCGGCTAGTATTTCTCTTTTTTTACACTTTCTTTTTGAGTTGGAGTCTCACTCTTGTCACCCAGGCTGGAGTGCAGTGACACACTCACGGACACCCCAGTGTTGGCCTGCTGGGCTCCAGTGATCCTTCCACCTCAGCCTTCCAAGTAACTGGAACTACAGGTGTGCGCTACTATGCCCGGCTAATTTTTAATTTATTGCAGAGATGAGATCTCACCAATTCCCCGAGTTGGTCTTGAACCCTTTGGCTCAGGCAATCCTCATGCCTCAGCCTCCCAAAGTGCTGGGATGACAGGCTGAGCCATCATGCCTGGCCTTTTGTACATTTTTTGAAAGCACATTTATGATAGATTGCATTTCTTCCCAGGTTTTCTTTCATCCATTCACCTCTTTCCTTCCTTCCTCCCTCCTTTCTTTCCCTCCCTCCCTCCTTACCTCCCTCTTTCTCTCCTTCCCCCCTCCCTCCAGCTCCCTCCTTCCTTCCCTCCCACTTCTTTTCTTCATTTGCTAAAAGCTGAGCCTGTACCAATCCAACCTTGTACAAACCACTGCAGATCAAAGTGAACAAGAGAT
>NW_007123604.1:0-723 GCF_000164805.1 Carlito syrichta
GTGAGCTGTGTTTTTTATAAAATATACCCCAAAGCTAATACTTTGTAAATACTACCATTTTTCTTTATGACTATAGTGTAACTACATTCCGGATGAAATAAATTTATTTTTTGACTAATGGGATTATAGAACAAAAATAACGTTCTGTAAGATTCAGTTCTATAAAAATAAAGTAAAATATGATATGAAATCCAACTTCACTAAATGTCACTGATCACTAGCAAATGTATTTGCAATTGTGGGCTCTTTTTTATCAACCAGAGACCCCCTTTTTTCTAAGCATTTTTTTTTCTGTTTTGAGTTCACATATGGGCTTAGATTGGTAGTGGAGAAATTCTTAAATAGGGTATGGAATTGGAATGCCATATAGGATAATTTCTGTAGAATTTACCCAGCAGGTTATCCAGTTAAACCACTCAGGTCTCTTTCTTATTTATTTATTTATTGAGTTGGAGTGTCACCGTGTCACCCATGCTGGAGTACAGCAGCCTGCCCACAGCTACCATGGCTTCAACCTCCTGTGTTCACATGATCCCTCCACTTCAATCTCCCAAGTAGCTGGAACTACAGGCATGCACCACGATACCTGGCTAGTTTTTAGATTTATTGTAGAGACGAGGTCTCGCCATGTTGCCCAGTCTGGTCTCAAACCCATGGGCTCATGTAATCCTCTCACCTCCACTTCCCAACGGCTGCAATTACAGGCCTGAGTCACTATGCCCA
>NW_007123605.1:0-761 GCF_000164805.1 Carlito syrichta
CTAGCTAGGGAGATGGTTAACCAACTGACTTAATGAGGTGACTTAACTACCTATCCAGCTGGTTAGCCACTTCACTTAACTAGTTGATTAATGAACTAGGTAGTTCGACAACAAGGTGACTAAACTAGAAGACTTAACTAGATATCTAATTGGCTAGCCAGCTGACTTTACTAGTGCTCTACCTCTTACATAGCCAGCTGACTTAACTAGCTGACTTAATTAGCTAGCCAGCTGGTTAGCCAACTGACTTAAGTAGTTCACTAACTAGTCATCCAGCTGGCTACCCAGCTGACTTAACTAGCTGTCTTAACTAGCTGGCCTACTTTCTAGTCAGTTGAATTAGCTAACTTGCTACATAGCTAGCCAGCTGGCTATCCAGCTGAATTAACTAGGTGACTTAACTTGCCAGCCAGCTCTCTAGCCAGCTGAGTTAACTAGCAGGCCACCTAGGGAGCCAGATTCCTAGTCAGCTGACTTAACTTGGTGACTAAGTTAGCTAGCCAGCTGGCTAGACAGCTGACAAAACTAGCTAGCTACCTAGCTAGAAGCCTGGCTAGCCTGTAGAATTAAGTAGCTCTCTACCTCTCTAGCCACCTGGATAGCAAGTGACTTAACTAGCTGACTTAATTAGCTAGTCAGCTGTCTAGGCAACAGACTTAACTATGTCACTAACTAGCTAGAGAGCTGGCTAGCCCCTGATTTAACCAGCTGTCTTAACTAGCTGTCCTGCTATCTAGCCAGTTGAATAACTTGCTTGCTAC
>NW_007123606.1:0-809 GCF_000164805.1 Carlito syrichta
ATCAAGATGATAAGTAGGGTGATCTCCCCCAGGGAGAAGAATGCCATGAGAAAGAAGATAATGCAAAACAAAGTGGGAGGAGATAGGTTTCTGAAAGATGTTTGAAATGTGGAGTTTCATTGTTGTTGTTGGGATGGGGGAAGGGATAATGGGATGGAGTTAAAGAACAGAGATGAAAAGGCAAAGGTATTACGGAAGCTAAATCTTACCAATTGTATATTAGAATGGCGACAAAAAACCAGAAAATTGACATGCAAAAAGGGTATCAAAGCACATGCAGTACATTCATTGATTCCTTGAACAAAATATTTTTAGATGTCTAATCTGTGCATAGCACACACGTTTTTGAAGGAAAATATTCAGATAACAGTTTATATAAATTAATTTGATAACTACTTAGATAAATAAAATGATTAGATGAGTATTTAGAAAATCAAGCATGTGATTGTTAAGTTTGCCAACCTCACAAATTCGCAATACATTCTATGCTTTACATTTGTATATTCCATGCGGGAAAGTTAGAGAAAGAGAAACCATGGTGAAATGTGCATTGTTTCTGGTGTCTTGATGGTTTAGCCACTTTGTGGCTCTTGATCTTACTGAGAGGATATTTTTTCACTAAACCTCCATCTTCCCATCTGAAAAATGCAGGTGATGCCTGTTTGAGGTTGTCAGGAAGTGAAATGGAATTATAGTACCATGTTTGTCAAGTGATGGGCAGTCAACAAATGTTAATGCCCTCTATCAAAGGGCTGGGCATTGGGAAGGCATGAGGTACACACTAAGCATATCAGTCCCATTTGACTGTT
>NW_007123607.1:0-773 GCF_000164805.1 Carlito syrichta
CAGGGACACATGAACTCTACAAAACATTTATGTATCCTTCAAGGAACTGGCTGTAGGCAGCCACCAGCTTTTTAAATTCTGTTTACAGCTCTTTAAATGTATAGATAATCAAATTCTTAGAATTAAAAATCAATATGATTGACAGCAAGCACACAGGCTTTATCTGAAGGGCACAGGGAACAGTCAGTAGGGCATCTCCCAAGATGGCGCTAAACACTATATAGAACCAAAGACAACAAAGGCCCTAAGCTCTGGCTTTTCCCGTGCACGCGAAGTTTAAACCTGTGCTCAAATAACTTCTCCCTATAGGAGAACTTCTCCCTACCTCATAGTCTCCTCCAATAAAACCCAAACACAACACTGACCAGCCCCTGCAAGGTCCATAAATATACCCTTCTCCCTGCATAGCTCTCTCTCTTTCACTCTCTTGCCCTCTCTCTTTCACTCTCTCACTCTCTTTCTCTCTCTCTCCTTCCCTCTTTCCCTCTCGCTCTCTCTCTCTCTCCCCCATCTCTCTCTCTCACTCTCTCTCTCTCCCCCCTCTCTTGCTCTTCCTTAATTACAGTCCCTTCCTGTAACTGCCCCTTTAATAAATCTCGTGGTTCCTGCCTGGTGTGGAGTCATTACTGGCACTGAAATCCTTTCATTATCTATGTACTTAAATCCAGCCAGTATGAATTACAATAATTACAGCTAACATGGGATTATTAACAGTACCCACATGAACCATGATTCTGCTATATTTATGAGTTTGTTTGAGCCTCAAATCAGTC
>NW_007123608.1:0-581 GCF_000164805.1 Carlito syrichta
CTTGTCTTTTGTACGTTTATTTTGTATCCTGAGACTTTGCCAAAGGCCTTTATCAATGTAAGGAGGCCTTTGACAGATTCTCTTGGGTTTTCGAGGTACACCATCATATCATCTGCATAGAGAGATAACTTGACTGCCTCTTTTCCTATTTGAATACCTCTGATTGCCTCCTCTTCTCTGATTGCTCTAGCCAGGACTTCCAATACTATGTTGAACAGGAGGGGAGAGAGTGGGCATCCTTGTCTAGTTCCAGTTTTCAGGGGAATTGGTTCCAATTTTTGTCCATTTAGGAGTATGCTGGCTGTGGGTTTCTCATAGATGGCTTTTATTATTTTGAGGTATGTTCCCCGTATGCCTAGATGTTCAAGGGTTTTTATCAAGAAGGGGTGCTGGATTTTATCAAAAGCTTTTTCTGCATCTAATGATATGATCATGTGGTTTTTGTTTTGACATCTGTTGATGTATTTAATTACATTTATGGTTTTACGAATGTTAAACCACCCTTGCATGCCAGGAATGAACCCTACTTGGTCATGGTGGATGATTTTTGAGATGTATTGCTGAATCCGGTTTGCTAAGAT
>NW_007123609.1:0-629 GCF_000164805.1 Carlito syrichta
GATTACTTAGCGTACATAGGAAAGAGTGGTGGTATCGCTGGGCTCAGTGGCTCAGATTGTAATCCCCTGCCTTTGGGAGGCTGAGGTGAGTGGATTGCCTGAGCCCGCGGATTCGAGACCCGCCTGGGCAGCGAGACCTCATCTCTACAATAAATAAAAAAATCAGCTGGGCGTGGTAGCGCATATCTGTAATTCTGGCTACTTGGAAGGCTGAGGCAGAAGGATCCCTGGAGCCCAGCAGGTCGAGGCTGTGGTAGCCGGGAGCGGCCACTGCACCCTATTCTGGGTGACAGAGTGAGACTCCAACTCAAAAAAAAAAGAATGGTGGCATCATTTGCCTGTGTTTTCAGGAATACAATGATAATTAACAGGCTGTCATTTTCAAACAGTATTAGCACATCATTTCCCTCCCTTTTTTTCTTTTTGTCCAGTGTCATTTGCAGAAATTTCAGCCTTTCGCCTCCTCCCCTCCCCCACAGCTTTCTCAGTTGCAGTTGTTACTTTGTACATTGCCATTTAATATGGAGTCTGCTCCCAAACCAAATGCATTTTCATCTATTTTGTCTGCTCTTCTAAGGTTTTAGTGTCTCAGAGGATCTCAGAATCACATGGAAGTATCTTCTGTCTTA
>NW_007123610.1:0-685 GCF_000164805.1 Carlito syrichta
AAACTCCACAGCCAATCCCACCCCTACCCCAAAACAGTTTTCTAATACTTCCAATCACTTTCTTCTAGCACTCTAATCGATCAAGTGCAGCTCATGAGGGAGAACATTTGGAACTCTATTCTCTGTTTCCGTGATAATTCACGGAGAATGACCTAATTCATATCCATCAAGCTTTCTGCAAAATCCTTATACCTGTCCCTTGTCAGGGATGCATAACATTCCACATTCATTTTATCCATTCCAGCTTTGTAGTGCGACATGGTTGGTGTCAGGTTTTTTTCAAATGTGATTAGAGCTGCAATAAGCATGCTTGTGCAGATATCTTTCTGTAAAAGATCTGAGTTCCTCCAGGTTTATTCCCTACAGGCGAATTACAGGGTCACATGGTAGGTCAATTTCTTGTCCCTTTAGAAACCGCCACACTGATTTCCAAAGATGTTGCTCTACTTTTCAGTCCACATGCAGTGCAGAAGCATTTTTTTTCCCCCAAATCTTTTCCAGCATCTGATATTGTTTGTGTTATTAATGAAGGCCGTTCTTACAGGGGTTAAGTGGTAGTTCAATGTGGTTTTCCTTTTGCATTTCTCTGATGATGAGTGAGGCTGAGCACGATTTCATGTGTCTCCTGGCTTCCCACATCTCTTCTATTTGAAGTGTCCAATCATGTATTTTTGCCACTTTTTTA
>NW_007123611.1:0-2764 GCF_000164805.1 Carlito syrichta
CTTGAATATACACTTTGCCAAGAAGACATGCAAATTGCCAAAAGGCACATGAAAAGATGACCAGTATTATTACTATATGGATATGCACATTGAAACTTTATGAGTTACCCCTTCATACACATTAAGAAGTTTACAACCCCAAATTAAAAATAACAAGTACTGGCAAGGGCACAGAGAAATTCCAACCCGTAGACATTGTAGGTGGAATATAAAATGGTGCAGCTTATGTGTAACATTGTTTGACATTTCCTCAAATAGTTAAAAATAGAATTACTGTATCAATCAACGATAGCATTCCTAGGTATGTACAGCAGGTCCTTGAATAACGTCATTTCATTCAATATTATTTTGTTATAATATTGATGAAAAAACTCAATTCCTGGCCAGGGCCACCGTCTACCATCTATGTGGAGTTTGCATGCTCTCCCCATGTCAGTGTGGGTTTCCTCAGGATACTCTGGTCTCCTCCCACTTCCCAAAGATGTGAACATTAGGTGAATGGGTGTGTCTACATTGTCCCAGTCTGAGTGAATGTGGGTGTGTGAGAGTGCTTCCTGAGATGGAATGTTGTCCTGTCCAGGGTTGGTTACTGCCTTGCGCCTTGAGCTTCTGAGATACACTCTGGCCACGTGGAACCCTAAACTGGAATAATGGAGTAAGGAATGAGGCTACTTGGTTTTACTACTTCTTCTTAAATGAATAGAGAGCTCACAGTCATTTCAATGTTTAATATTAGAGATGCTTTGGTATTTATTTAGAGGTTTGGTGATATTTCTCTGCCCAGAAATATGCTCTAGGAACTTAACTCTTGTTTATATCAATTAGCCTGCGGTAAAGTTGTTTTTATTATAAATCATTTCACTTAAAGTAGCAGTGTCCAAGGACCTATTGACAATGTTAAGTAAAGACTGGTTTTACTGCGAAAGAAAACAGGTATTCCAACACAAACTAGTATATAAATATTTATAGGGCCATTTGTCACAATACCCAAAAGTTGGAAACAACCTGAGTGTCCATCAAGAGATGAATAGATAAACAAAATGTGATGTATCAGAAACATATTATTTATCCCTAAATAAGGAAGAAAATATTAAAATGATGCAGCCACTGTGTAAAACAATATGGCCACTAATCTATGTAGATTGAACATGGAGTTCACAAATGACCCAGTAATTCCACTTCTGGTATCTATCTCAAAGGAACTGAAAGCAGGTACTCATACAGACATTTGTACTCCTGTGTTCGTTACAATTGCCAAAAGGTGAAAGCAGCCAAAGTGTCCATCAACAGGTGAATAAACAAACATATTGTTGTCCATCCATCCAATGCATGTGTATACCCTGAAACTAAAATAAAAATGAAAAAAAAAAACCCAAACCAAAAAACTCTGAAAATCTCACAACAATTAGAAAACAAAAAAGAAAGAATTGCTAGCCAAACCTTAACACTTGAAATGAATTGGCTCTAATAATACTTTATGAATGTGATGAGAACTCATACATTCTTGACATCTTAGTTCAGGGCCTGTCTGATTCCATGGTCATCCCATGATCTTTGGTTACAGACTTGAATCACGGCCCCTCCTACATTATGTTCTTCATCTGTAGCACAGAGACAGAGGTGAGATTTCCAAAGTGGTCTGTGATTGAGATGAATTTTGCAAACTTGAAAACATAAAGGCTGTAACTTGCATGTACTTTTTGAGAGACGAGTATGAGGGACTGAAATCTATCTGTCCATGGGGTGATTATCTTCCCAAGGTCAATTTCAAGGCTCCATTACTTGCTTTGCTGTCCAAACATGAAAGCCACTAGTTTACATTCAAGAATGATTTCCCTCATAATCTTGTGTTTTGGGCCCAAACGTTAGTGAAATAGTCAGTGTTCATGCAGGGTTTAACTTGGCTTTGTGTCCTCTGAGGGTATGTCCTATGCACGAGGAAGTGGAAATGATGTAAGAGCTGAGTATTTTTTGGGATAAGTTTACTTGGTAAAAATGTTGCCATTTTCTTTTTTTTTTGAGTTGGAGTCTCACTCTGTCACCCAGACTGAATTGCAGTGGCCGCTCCTGGCCACCTCAGCCTCAACCTGCTGGGCTCCAGCAAGCCTTCTGCCTCAGCCTTCCAAGTAGCTGAAACTGCAGGAGTGTGCTACCACACCCAGCTCATTTTGATTTATTGCAGAGATGAGGTCTCGCCAAGTTTCCCAGGCAGGTCTCGAACCCGCAGGCTCAGGCAATTCACTCACCTCAGCCTCCCAAAGGCACGGTCATTTTTACCACTTGTAAGAGGTATATAATTCAGTGGAATTCAGTATACTGGCAGTGTCATGCAGCCATCAATCTAGTTCCAGAACATTTTCCTGACCTCCAGAGGAAACTCAGTGCTCCCCATCCCCCCCATTCTTGGCAACCACTAATCTACCTTCTTTCTCTGTGGATTTGCCTATTCTGCTGTTCCACATAAGTGGATTTTCACAGTATGTGGCCTTTGGTGTCTGGCTTCTTTCACTGAGCATGCTGTTTTCAAAGTCTATCCATATTGTAACATGCCAGCACCTCGTATCTTTTTTCCTTGTAACTACATATGTGTGATATTTGCTAACTAGACCATTTTTAAATTTAATGTTCTGTGTCATTAACTACATCCACATTGTTGTGTAACCTCTGCCCCATCAATCTCCAGAACTTTCTTCATCTTTCCAACTGGAAGTCAGTCTATACTTGTTAAATATGAACTTCCTGTTCTTTTTCCCTGCATCCCTTG
>NW_007123612.1:0-606 GCF_000164805.1 Carlito syrichta
TTAGAATGTAATGTATTATGTAAAAGTATTTACAATGTGGAAAAGATTCACACAGATATATTTTAATTAATAAACCCCTACTTGATTGTTAATACAATATGATTTATCACACTTTAATTTACTTAAAACCTTCAGTAATCCTGCTGTGGCATAAAAGGATTTGTGCCTGCTTTCTTCAAACAATGAGGTGAATTTGTGGGAGGCTGAGTTGAGCGGATTGCCTGAGCCCACAGGTTCGAGACCAGCTGAGCAACTTGGTGAGAACTCATCTCTACAATAAATCAAAAATCAGCCAGGCGTGGTATTGCATGCCTCTAGTTCTAGCTACTCGGAAGGCTGAGGTGGAAGGATCGCCAGAGTCCAGCAAGTCGAGGCTGCGGTGGCCAGGAGCAGCCACTGCACACCAGTCTGGGTGACAGAGTGAGACTCCAGCTCAAAAAAAAAAAAGAATTTCCTCCACAAAGGTCAACTTGAACTACCTAAAACAAAAGAAGGAACAAAACCAACCAACAAACTGAGG
Organism: Carlito syrichta; assembly: GCF_000164805.1. NCBI lineage: Eukaryota > Metazoa > Chordata > Mammalia > Primates > Tarsiidae > Carlito > Carlito syrichta. The sequence goes on from NW_007123612.1 coordinate 521, forward strand.
CTCATTTTCTGTGTGAATGTATCTAAACTTCGGGCAAAAAAAATAACCCATATTACTAGCACAAAGCTATTGAAACTGTTAGATTT
>NW_007123613.1:0-541 GCF_000164805.1 Carlito syrichta
GGATGTGCATGGCAAGATTTCAACCTTATGGAATTGCTTATGTTTGATTTATGGCCAAGGATGTGATCAATCTTGGAGTATCTTCCATGTGGTGATGAGTAGAATATATATTCTGTGGTTGTTGGGTGGAATAATCTGTAGGTATCTATTAAGTCCATTTGGTCGAGTGTCAAGTTTAGGTTCTGGATCTTCCTGCTGATTTTTGCCTAGATCTATCTAGAGCTGTCAGTGGGGAATTCAGGTCCTCTGCTATAATACTGTTAGAGTCAATATATTTTTTAGTTTACTTAGTAGTTGCTTTATAAATGCTGGTGTTCCTGTGTTGGGTGCATATATGTTTAGGATGGATATTTAGTTGATGCGTTGAAACTTTTATCATTACGTAGTGTCCTTTTGCCTCATTTTTAATGTTTGATAACTTAAAGGTTGTTTTGTCTGATATTAAGTTGTAACTCCTGCCTTCTTTTGTGATCCATTTGTCTGGAAACTCTATTTCCAACCTTTAACTTTGAGTCTGTGTGCATCTCTGGAAGTGAGATGA
>NW_007123614.1:0-750 GCF_000164805.1 Carlito syrichta
CGTGAAACTTTCAGCTTTTCCCTGAAGATCAAGAAGTATACGTGGATATAGTCTTCCACCACTTCCCTTCAAGATAGGGTTAAGAATGCTGAACAGAGCAATTAAACAAAAAACAATTTTTCAAGGTATCCTCACGGGAGACGAAGGAGTAAAGTTAACTCAGTTCTCACAGGCACGACGCTACGTATAGACAGCTCCAACAAGTTCACCAGACACACACACACACACACACACACACTCACACACACACACTCACCCTTTCAGAACTCAAAATTCAGCATTGTTGCGGGACACAAATTCAACATACAAACACCTGGTGTCTCTCTACACTTTCAAAGTCCACCTGAAGAAACCACTAAGGAAACAATTCAATTACCATAGCAGCCAAAACCACAAAATAGTACAAAAACAAAGTTAAGCGGACAATAGAACAGTACACTAAACAGTACACACTCATGCTGATAGACACTGCACAGGACATAAGCCAATGGAAAGGAAATACTGGGTTCAATAAATAAAAACCATGACGTGGGAAGATGCCACTACTACACAACGCATTAAAAACAGAAAGAAATCTCGACCGAAACCCAAATGTCTTGTCTTTCAGAAGAATTGCATGAGACGGGCAATAGCCCAAACTGTCTTCAAAATGGGCAAAGTGTAGGGTTTCACACTTTCTGCTTTCACCAAAGTCCAGTAAACCAAACACAGAGGCAATGGTATAAAACCCTAAACGACTGATCCATGGAA
>NW_007123615.1:0-651 GCF_000164805.1 Carlito syrichta
GCCATCATTAATAAAACAAAGTGCACTACATTCAACAGGGCTTTCCAGAGAGAATAAGCTAATAGGATGTGTCCTGGGGACTTACCACAGGAATTGGCTCATGCAGAGATAGGGACACTGGGATGCTGGTAGTATGGCTCAGTCCAAGCCTTAAGACCAAGGAATCCAATGGTGTAACTCTCAGTATGATGCTGGGAGCCTCGGGACCTAGGGGATTGTTTGTTACTGCTCCTTCTCCAGGAATTAGGCCCCCTTTCGGCCCTTTTTCTATCTCACAGTTTATAGGTCAGAAACACCTCTCCTGGCTACCTTTCTCCAGCTACCAAGCACACATGTACGGGGGATGTGATCATTCAGGTGAATTTACCACCACAAGGAATTTGGATAAATCCGTGGATTATCTACTTTGTGTTTCACTCCCAGGGAGCAGGAACAAAACCTGCTGTACTCAATAATACTTCCTCAGCACCTGGTCCAACCCAGCCCAAGTTTGATGAACAAATAAATGAACAGCCACAGGTGACTGGGTCATGGATGGACACATGAATGACACAACTGGGGTGAGACAGATCTCTCCAGAAAATGCAAATCTGGTGATGCTTGAACTACAAGGTGGTGGGAAAGGGAAACCAAAGCGTGAACAGTAGTCTG
>NW_007123616.1:0-483 GCF_000164805.1 Carlito syrichta
CACCTTACCCTGCTAATTTTTTGATTTATTGTAAAAATAAGGTCTCACCAAGTTGTTCAGGCTGGTTTTGAACCCTCAGGCTCAGGCAATCCTCTCACCTCGGCATCCCAAAATGCTGAGATTATAGGTTGAGCCTCTGCACCAGGCTTTTAATAGCAGCTGTATGACAAATGTGTGGGAAAACGAAGATGGATTAGACATTGTGCCTGCCCTCAAGGGGGTGAAATAGGTAAATGAGAGGATTGAGTGTGGATTGTGCTGTGACAGAATTGTCTGTAGGGACAGTGTAAATCACAAAGGAAGAAAGAGTGATGTCTCTCTTGACATTAACAGGCTAGGTTTTACTAAGAAGATAATGCTGGATGCCAGTTTTGAGAAAAAATAAAGTTTTTTGAGTGGTCAAGATTAAAGTAAAATTCCCAGAAATTCACCCTTTGTGATGGAAATGTCCTATTGTTGGTCTTGTGTACCATAGGATTCATT
>NW_007123617.1:0-773 GCF_000164805.1 Carlito syrichta
CACAGAATACCAAAATGTCAGAATTGGAGGTGACTTTACAGATTAGACAAATTAGTTCATCTATTTTCCACTGAGGAATTGGAGATAATCAGTGATTTGCCAAATTATTTAAGTTAACATTCACGAGTCACCTAGTCTGGTACCTGGCAATGGAGCCCACCGCCCCCTATGTCAATACTCTTACCATGGTCCCTCAGAGACTCAGGCACAGAGCTGAGGTGGTCATGGGGTCTTCTGACTCCCCATCCCTGAACGTTGCAAATGTGATAAATCAGCCTCGTGCGAGGCCCTCGGTCGTGCCTGACATCTGGGCACTAGGCCTCACCAGAAGACTCTCCGTTCTCCACCTCTAGATAGCACCTCTGGCCTTCCTGATTTCTGGTCAGTGGGTCAAGGATATTAAGTTGCATCTGTTTTAGAACCTCCTAACCGTGCCCATGCTACTGTGTTGTTCTGGGTACTTCCTATTTCACAGTATTTCCTTTGGGGATGGGCCTTCGCGGCTGGCACTCTCCTGTGGGAGGGACCAGTGGACGCTGTGTCCGATGCTTGGCCCGAGTCCAAGCAGCATAAAGCAGCAGGCAAAACTCTTTCCATTGAGCTGTGTTTCCATGGTTGGTGGTCCACCCATGACTGCAGAGGCTGTCTTTCCAAGGGGCTATGCGATTGTTGATGCCATCGGCCCCCCTGCTTTTGAGGCCGAACAAGGACAGGACTCTGCTTCGCTCGTGTATTTAACCATCAGATTTTGCAGCGACGGTCCATCTAGAGTC
>NW_007123618.1:0-326 GCF_000164805.1 Carlito syrichta
CTTTTTCTAGTCATCTATTGCACTTACAGTGTGCAACATTTACTTAAAACAGTCAGAGATCTGGATTTTAAAAAATGTGGTATATATATGCAATGGAATATTATGCAGCCATAAAGAAGAACAAACATATGGACTTCACAGCAACTTGGATAGGTTTAGAGTTGATCATACTCAGTGATCTATCACCAAAACAAAGACCAGAGTACCATATGTTCTTATTCATAAGTGGGCCTTGAACAATTATCATAATACTATAAGAATGGGATTGGCAGTAGTGGGAAACTTCCAGTGGAGGGACAGTGAGATTGGCATTTGAGGGAAACTGC
>NW_007123619.1:0-334 GCF_000164805.1 Carlito syrichta
GACCTGCCTGGGCACTTGACGAGACCTCATCTCTACAACAAATCAAAAAAGAGCCGAGCATGGTAGCGGACACCTGTAGTTCCAGCTACTTGAAAGGTTGAGGCAGAAGGATCGCTGGAGCCCAGCAAGTCTAGACTTCGGTGGCCGGGAGCAGCCATTGCACTCCAGTCTGGGTGACAGAGTGAGACACCAACTCAAAAACAAACAAAAAAAAAAATTTAAGTGAAACAGTCCTGAGGATATTCGGGACTCCCAGACTCTGGAAAAAGCCTCCACACATTCACGAGTTACAAATAAGTATCTTCCCTGCTCTCAGCTGGCTCCCAATTGCCTG
>NW_007123620.1:0-645 GCF_000164805.1 Carlito syrichta
GGTGGAGTCTCACTCTTTCCTCCTGACTGGAGTGCATTGGCTGCTCCCTTCCACTGCAACCTCGCCCTGCTGGGCTTCGGTGATCCTTCCTACTTAGCATTCCAATTAGCCTGAATGACAGGCATGCGCCACCACGCACGGCCGATTTTTTGATTTATTGTAGAGATGAGGTCTCGCTGCCCAGGCGGGTTTCGAACCCGCAGGCTCAGGCAATCCATTCAAGTCAGCCTCCCAAAGGCGCGGGATTACAGGCTGTGGCAACGAGGCCAGCTCATATGAATCCTTTATTGCAATTTCCAGGTCTGAGAAGAATGATGTTAACTTAATTGTTATTTCATTGAATCTGTAGATTGACCAAATGTCTAATTTTTTACATTAAAGAGGTAAGCAAACTCGGGGAAACAAGCATGTCAAATTGTCATTAATGACATCCGCCTCAGAACTTCGACATGATAATCAGAGGTACCATGACTACTGAGCAATCCTTAGGATTCAAGGGCTTATGCACAGTGCTCTGCCAAATGCGGTAGACATAGTGGGTTTTATTCCCAAGAAGTGAAATAAAACGATGTGTTCACACCTATCCAAAACTTCTCCAGGGATAAGTGACAATTCAAAAATCCACTAGACGAGGTATTTATTTTT
>NW_007123621.1:0-822 GCF_000164805.1 Carlito syrichta
CTGAGTATGACCAGTAGTTCTGGTTTGCCTGGAACTGAGGGATTACACAGACAATGACCTTCAGTTCTAAATCAAAACCTACTTAATATTCAAGAAAAAGATATTATATAGGACATAAAGCTAAGTTCTCAGTGATTCAAGCCTCAAATTAAGTACTCATTGAGTGCTGACTTTCAGGAAATTGAGTGACAGCTGCTCTAGAAAGAACATAAGATGCTGAGGAACCTGCTAGTGGAGTGCTGCTTTGAATAGGTCTGAATGGCTAAGAAAAAAAAAAGCAAAAGCAAATAAACTTGCTACAATCCCAGAATGTTTAACAAAAGAACTAGAACCTAGGAATCTTCAAGAACTGTGACAACAGCAAAAATTATTATCTTTAGCATCTACATGATAAAAATAATACATACCTAAATGCACAGTTCAAGTCTGTAAGTGTCTGAATTACAAAATGGATGAAATCCATAATCTCTACTGATATATACTGCAAAAGTTCAGACATTGATAAGAAATGGGATATTGATACTCACAGAGAGTTAAAGGACACAATGTAGTAAATTTGGGATATTCTGATACCCACAAAACTGCCTTTGCCACTCAAAGAATTTCTGCCTTGAAGTTGTGTATGACTTCCTCACTTGAAGAAGTTAACCTGAAATTAAATCAAATGTCCTCCATGAATCCCCAACCACTCTCCCACCTCTTTTGTCTCCATTTCTATAGCTAGAATAAGCTCTTACTTCATTATGGAAACACATGCTGACAGTAAAAATAATTAGTGGATTTTGCTCATGTAATTTGCAAAGTTCTGGTAAACCCACCCAA
>NW_007123622.1:0-584 GCF_000164805.1 Carlito syrichta
CCGCTCCCGGCCACCGCAGCCTCGACCTGCTGGGCTCCGGCGATCCTTCCTTCTCAGCCTTCTGAGTAGTCGGAATTACAGGCACGCGCTACCATGCCCGGCTGATTTTTTGATTTATTGTAGAGATGAGGTCTCGCTGCCCTGGCGGGTCTCGAACCCGCGGGCTCAGGCAATCCACTCACCTCAGCCTCCCAAAGGCGCGGGATTACAGGCTGAGCCACCGAGCCCGGCAAATATATATTCTTGATACAATCTCTTATCAGATATGACCTGCAAATATTTTCTCCCATCCTGCTTTTCATTTTCTTGATGATATCCTTAGAAGTACAAAAAAAAAAGTTACTGTTAGCTAAGTCCAATTTATTATTTTGTCACTTGTAATTTTTATTTTGTATCGGAGGTGGCTTTGCATAGCATAAGGTCATGAAGATTTACCTCTATTTTTGTTTCTAACATTTTTATGGTTTTAGTTTTTATATTTGGTCTATAATCTATTTTCTGTGTTATTTTTTGTTAAAATCTAAAACTTTTTGCTTTAGGGGTCCAACTTTAATTCCTCTGGTGTGTGAATATCCAGTTTTTTT
>NW_007123623.1:0-472 GCF_000164805.1 Carlito syrichta
ATTACCTTGTATATCTGACATAGCCTATGTTATCTGATGTCATGGGAAGGACCAACTATCCACCACTCTTCTCGAATAGAAATCTGCCTGGGGAAGGGGGGCACACCTCATCAACAAGGGTACCTACACAGTGAATATTTGTATACCTAACCCTGAAATGTACCCCAAAATTTTAAAATAAAAAAATTTTAGAGTTAAAAAAGAAGAACTTCTGTAAAACTCTTATGTGTACAAATTGTGAAATTCTCCAGCATTTACTTGGCATGAAGGAATTATTAGGATTTCCATGTCAGTGGTCTCTACTTCTTGCCATTAGACCACAATAATCATAAGTGTACATCTTGGCAATGTAGTGATCATAAACCAAAATGCAACACAGACACTGAAATGCTGTGGCCATCCTTCATAAGTACCTTGTCCCTAACAGACTTACACAATTTATCAAAATGAAAACATAATATCTTAACATCTA
>NW_007123624.1:0-335 GCF_000164805.1 Carlito syrichta
AAATGTAGATTCAGTAACCGCCCACCCACTGGAAGATGGGGGACCAGGGAGGAAAAGGAGCAATATGCTCCAGAGTGAAACTCCCTAATCCCAGTCCCGGGTGTCTGAGTCATGGCCCAGGGAGAAGGCAGGCACAGAAGAAAGCCTCTTCCATATATTTACAAAGAGCCGAGAACATTGTCTCCAAGGAAATACTCTTGAGATTCTTTATGGTTTATTAAAAAGGTGGAAAGTATTAAATAGTTTTATCTGAAATCTGAAATACTCCACGAGTGGAATAAAAGTTTGTCTTTATTTTTGTGATGTTGAGAGATATTTTTGATTTCCAGTGCTTG
>NW_007123625.1:0-716 GCF_000164805.1 Carlito syrichta
CAGCGAGACCTCGTCACTACTGTAAGTTTTTTTTAAAAATTAGCTGGGTATGGTGGCGCATGCCTGTGGTTCCAGCTACCTGGAAGGCTTAGATACAAGGATGGCCTGAGCACAGCATGTTGAGGAGGTGGTGGCCATGAGTGTGCCACTATACCTCATCCGCCCTGGGTAACAGAGTGAGACTCCTATAAAAATAAAAATAGAAAATAAAAGACCGCTTACTTGTTCAGAGACACAGATAGAAAGTGACGACCAGTTTTGTGAAGGCTGGCAGTACATCATATTGCCTTCTTCAGATAGTACTGAATACGAATGTGTAAGCTGTCTGATGAAAAATTTTAGACGTTTGTGCAGGGAGTGGAGTTGGAGACACTTTAATTAAATGCATGCAAAGATAAAAGACATGTAAGGTACGGGGAGCAGTGAAGAAATGATTCCCCAAAGAGTCCTTTTTGATTAGCTGAGACTGAGACTGACCTAGCCCAGCTTTGAGGAGCACCCGGGTTCACACACCTTTCATGACTGGGGAGCCATTGCCTGCAACCACCACGAATAAATTAACAATTAAATTCCATTCTTGATATTTTTCCCATTTGAAATGTGACTCGCAAAACTTTATAAATATAAAAGGGTGATCAGAGTTCAATAGCAGTGAGTCATTTAACAGAGAAGCTTGCTTGCCTCTGTACTCGCAAATGTCAGCCTCATGAGGGGCA
>NW_007123626.1:0-625 GCF_000164805.1 Carlito syrichta
CCTGGCTCCAAAGTGCCCTGCCCTCTGCAGTCATGCTGGCTTCATTCCATTGCTCCTTCTATGGCTGCTTTAAAATCATACCCGTGATGCCTGTTCTTTTAATAATAAAGATGTACAAAAGGAAAAAAAAAAACAAACCAGCATTCACCCAGAAATAATCACTACTGAGAACTTAACATAAAATTTTTGATAAGCAGAGCTTATAAATAAGGCATTCCCTTATATGAATATCTTGTTTCAGAAATGGTATCATATTACCTACTTGATTATGTTCAACTTTTTAAAAACTTTTTTTAGCCGGGCTCGGTGGCTCAACCTGTAATCCCACGCTTTGGGAGGTTGAGGTGAGTTGATTGACTGAGCCCACGGGTTTGAGACCCGCCTGGGCAACTTGGCAAGACCTCATCTCTACAATAAATCAAAAAATCAGCCGGGCATGGTAGCGCTTGCCTGTAATTCTAGCTACTAGGAAGGCTGAGGCAGAAAGATCGCCGGAGCCCAGTGGGGTCGAGGCTGTGGTGGCCAGGAACATGCCACTGCACTCCTGCCTGAGTGACAGAATGAGACTCCAACTAAAAAAACAAACAAACAAAAATGCCCCAACCCTGATGGAACTGGACAAGCA
>NW_007123627.1:0-768 GCF_000164805.1 Carlito syrichta
CTGGCTTGGTCTTTGGCGTGACGCCTGATTCTCCCTGTTTTTCAGCGGGTATTATCCTACATTGAATGCAAAGGCCTAGCAGAGCTGTATGCAACGTTTCCTGTATACAAAGTGCACAACTCCATGGTGCCACACTGAGCGACATGACCGGTTCGCTGTCATCTTTGGGAAAGCATGATTTGTTCACCTACTGAATTCTAAAGTGTTTTTGATTTGACCTGTCCGTCTCCTATCCAAAGCCTTTGCTCTTCCTTTGGCATTTACGAGGAAGAGCTGACAGGCTTGGCTTGCTGGCTGTGAGTGTGCATCAGCTTGGGGAATGCTGTGTCAAATGTTTACTGCATTGTGATGTATTTTCCAGTAGTTTGATTCTTGTGTGCTGTACGGTGTAATACACGATTCTCAAGGTACGGCTTGAATGAGCATAGCCGAGCATGTTATGTCGATACTTCACATGTAGGAATGAGCATGTCAATGGTGTCAGACTGAGTGAAATGAGTGCTACACACTCACTTATAGAAAAGCAGTGCTTGCCTTCTGTTTGAGCCCTGAATCGTTTTACCCCTTGGCCTTTCTCTAGGCTAGGAAATGCAGTCACTCTCGCGTTGGCCTTGCTGAATAAGCGTAGACGGCCTCTGTGAGGCTTGTTGTGCATGTGCATCTTCCCGGGGAAGGAGCTTTTCAAAATGTGCAGCGCTCTTTAGGGGCTATCTATGTTATTCTCACTTGGTGCATGCTGCAACACATGAGTCTGAGTCTCGCGGGTTT
>NW_007123628.1:0-447 GCF_000164805.1 Carlito syrichta
CCGCCCACTCTTTTTGGGCGAGGCTTTCCAAGGCACTCCGTGTCTCTCTCTCTCTCTCTCTCTCTCTCTCTCTCTCTCTCTCTCTCTTTCTCTCTCTCTCTCTCCCTCACTCTCTTTCTCTCTCTCTCTGCCTCTCTCTCTCTCTCTCTCACACACACACACACACACACACACACACACACACACACAAGCATGGGGTTGTGTGTTTCCCAGGCTCTCTGTGTCCCCGGCTTTGTAGTGAAGGATGTTCAACCCAATGCATGATCCAATCCATGAGTCGCTGTGAATCGCCATTTTCAAGCAGACAGCCCTGGAAACCACCCATGTTCCATGAGATCCTGGAATTCCCAGAGGCATGATTTTGGAAACAGCCACCAGTGTACTCGATGAGGCGGCATGTGTAGGGCTAGCACGGCATTTGCGGGCATCCGCCAATGTGGCCCAGTT
>NW_007123629.1:0-381 GCF_000164805.1 Carlito syrichta
AGAATTCCTCCAGGTATATTCTCTACAGTTGGAATTACTGACTCACATTGTAGGTCAATATCTTGTCCCCTTAGAAATAACCACACTCTTTCCCAAAGTTGTTGCTCTACTTTTCAGTCCACATGTAGTGTATAAGCATTTATTTTTTCTCAAATCCTTACCAGCCTCTGTTATTGTTTGTTTTATTAATGATGGCCAGTCTTACATGGGGTATGTGGTATTTCAAATTGTTCTCATTTGCGTTTCTTTGATGATGACTTAGTCAGAGCAATTTTCATGTGTCTGCTGGCTGCCCTTATCCCTTCTTATGAAAAGTGTTCAATCACGTATTATACACACTTTTCAAAGGGAATGTTTCTCTGATTTTTCTGAGTGTTTGTG
>NW_007123630.1:0-483 GCF_000164805.1 Carlito syrichta
CATTACTACACATGAGTAATCCCCTCAGGGTGGAGTGTGGCTTTATCCTCCAGCACACAACTCTCCTTTGTAGGCTGGATACTGAGGATCAGCTTGACCCACATGGCCTTCTCTCATCCTCATCACCCTCAGAGTAGCATCTGCTCACGTCTGCAGGCTGGTACCAGCTGCGAACACACACCCAGACACTTGGCCATGTCCTTCCATCTGACACAATTCCCCGCTTTGCATTCTACTGGGAACTCATGACCTGCTGTGGGGGGAAGGGGGAGGTTGAGAATATTTCAGTTATCTGGCTCGGATACTCCACAAAGCACACATAATTGAGCAAGCAGAGAGAGAGAAAAAAAGGATTGCCCATTTCTTGCCATCTAGTCCTTCAAATAGGAGTGGCCTTTATAAGACTCCTGAACACTCTGGGATTTCGCATCAACATCTGGATTTTTAGTCTTCTCCTGAAAAATCACAGGCTTCACCCCTTTG
>NW_007123631.1:0-696 GCF_000164805.1 Carlito syrichta
GATATAGGCACATGCCATCATGCCCAGCTGACATTTGGATTTTTCATAGAGACAAGGTCTCACTGTGTTGCCCAGGTTGGTCTTGAACTCCTGGGCTCAAGTCATCCTCTTTCCTTGTCTTCTGAAAGTGCTGAGATTTCAGGTGTGAGTCACTGCACCCAGCCCTGCTGTTTCTTCTTAGAAGGATACGTATCTTTTCAGATTGGGTCTTTAACCTTACTCACCTCCATAAAGGCTTTGCATTCAGTAAGGTCACACTGGCAGCTTGGACTTTACCAAGTACTGTTCACAGTAGGCCCCACCTTCTGGATTTTGGTACAAGTGATGGTCTCTTGGCTCCCATGAATTATAATGAAAATTCATTTGTTAAGCAGATCTGTGTTATTCGCCAGCTCATATACAGTAGGTGATCAAGAGCTGTATATCTACTGGGTGCAGGGAAGGGAGGACTGCAGCCTTGATACCAGTTCATCTTCACTCCCTCTCCCTGCATTCATCCCACAACAGGAGGGACAAGCATCACTGGATCTCACTGCTGTCCTGTCTGTTCAGGCTGCTAAATGTCCAGAGTGAGGCCAGCTTCTAGCAAGTTCTTACCTCATGGAGAGACAGGTTACCAGGAGCATGAACCTGGAAGCCACAGAAAGCCAGCAGGCATCCTCAGCCCACCTCTTACTGGCAGAGAGGCCTGGGACA
>NW_007123632.1:0-579 GCF_000164805.1 Carlito syrichta
ATTTTGCTTTCTTGCTGTTCTTCCCTATTTCTTCACCCACAGTGGGTCGAAGCTCCCTTGTCAAGTGATTCGAGTCTCTGTCCTGATTAATTAACCGACTTAGGAGTTCAAACGTTGAATGAAGTTCTACTGCAGAATAGCATAGGATAATAATAGAGACACTTTTACTTGAATATGTTGTATCCTTTGTTCTTGTGCCAGCATTATCTCCATTGCGCTCTTTGACACCAGTACACAGAACAGGGTGTGCGATCTAGGAGATAAGCCTGATCCAGTGAATGCTGCTCTTGAGAGCAGTGCCCAGGTACGAGGGACCTGGAGCCATACCATACTGACAGTCACCAAGGTGTGACAGAGCAATTTCCGAGGGAGGGCCATGACCAGAAAGGGAAGCAAGAGGCTGTTATGGAAGAATGTAGCTTCTGATAACAGATCTCCATGGTGACACAATATTGGAGTTTGTAGATCTCACACAAATATAACATTAGAAAAGAGCAATTGGGCAAGACCTCATCTCTACAATAAATCAATAAAATTACCCAGGTGTGTTAGCGTGTGCCTGTAGTTCCAGCTACTTGG
>NW_007123633.1:0-661 GCF_000164805.1 Carlito syrichta
TCCTTTGGTCCAGCCACCCCCTTGAGAAGAGACCTATTAAGCCATATGGAAACTTGAATGGACTATCCAAGTACACGTGAGGGTGGTGACTTGTTGCAGCTAGAAGGGCTGCCACCAGGGAGTAAATGGACATAGCCCCAATTGCTTAAGGGGCCAGGGGATGGCCCCTCCAGAAGTTTCCCGACAGGGGATTTCTGTTTGCATCCATCCTGGAATGGCATTCATTAGCCCAGTGAATACCTCACTTGCATCATGGGCACATAGATGTAGGATAACCCCTTCTGGAGGGTGGTCCTGAATAGGGATTATGTGCGGGGCATTCCCTACTGAAATGGCCCACTTGCTCACAGTTAAAGCAGGTGCCTTGGGTTCCTCCATTAAAATTTTTGTGGGGAGGAGTGCCTTGTAAAGCTGCAGCTATAGCCATCCCTAGCATATAGGCAGGCCCAATATCAGCACACAAGCGAATATAATCTGTTTAATCCCCTTTTTTATGATAGGGATGAATGGCCACTTGGCAGGCAGAATTAGCATTTTCATAGGCCAGTTGTTTTACCAAGAGTCCCTACCTGTTCATCTACCGCTATTCGACTTACAACCTGCAACAATTCTAGATGCAATATCTTTGGTGATGCTTATCAGGTCCCTGATGTATTTTTGA
>NW_007123634.1:0-729 GCF_000164805.1 Carlito syrichta
CTGCTCAAGAAAGTCACAAGCTTTTATTATTATAAATACCCCATGGGTACCTGCATGTTCTGAAGTCTGAGGGGTGTCTCTGTAAATGTATTGGTATCAACTAAAAAAAAGACTTTCATAGGAGAGACAACAGTTGGACCTATTCAAATTAGATATATAGTGAGCACAGGGATTCTTTTGGAAATGTGGGTGACAGGAAGAAGTCCAAATTCAGCAGGTGCAAAAAATGTATACTGATAACAAAAGATAAATACAAATCACATTTGACTTCTGCAATTACTAGAGATGCTCAGCGTAGTTACCACAGTGTCCAGACACTTCTGAAAAGTACTTTGAAAAGTAATACATAGATAAAATCTCTGAAAATGTGTATACAGGGCAATAACCTTGTGTCCCCTCCGGCTATGGGAGATTTTCTGTCCTCTCAATAAATCCTGTTTTTTTAAAGAAAGAAAATGTGTATACATTTTTCTTAACACCTTTGGTAGATTAAGATGAAACATCTCAGCAAAATGAAAAGGCACAGACTCTCCATACCTGCAGGCCTCAGCACAGCATCGTTCACTGCCTGTGAGTTCTTGTGGATGGGCTGGGCATGCTCAAGGCTTGTAATTCATTCTGCAGGATTTCTACCCCAAGTACACAGGGCCCCTCCTTTCACCAAACAGAGACTTAAGCAGATGAAGACAGTGAAGTACCAGTAGAGCATTTTCTAGCACCTCTCTTGTG
>NW_007123635.1:0-626 GCF_000164805.1 Carlito syrichta
CCCTGCAGGGTTTCTGCAGATAAATCTGCTGCTATTCTGATTGGTCTTCTATGGTAGGTGATCTGGCCTTTTTCTCTTGCTGCCTTTAGGATTTTTTCTTTTGTGCCTACTTTATTTAGGCGAATTATTATGTGTCTAGGAGTTGGTCTTCTCATTTGTTGTTTTGCAGGGGTTCTCTGAATCTTTTGTTTTGAATTTTTGCATCACTGATTAGATAAGGGAAGTTTTCTTGGATGATCTCATGGAAAGTTTGTTCCAATGTGGTCTCTGTTTCTCTTTCTGCCTCAGGGAGTCCGATTATTCTTAGGTTAGGCCTCTTGAGGTAGTCACTCATCTCTTGAAGGTTTTGTTCTGTCTTTTTGAGCTTATTTTCTGTGTTTTTAAGAGTTTGGGTTAGCCGGGCTCGGTGGCTCAGCCTGTAATCCTGCGCCTTTGGGAGGCTGAGGTGAGTGGATTGCCTGAGCCCGCGGGTTCGAGACCCGCCTGGGCAGCGAGACCTCATCTCTACAATAAATCAAAAAATCAGCCGGGCGTGGTAGCGCATGCCTGTAATTCCGGCTACTCGGAAGGCTGAGGCGGAAGGATCGCCGGAGCCCAGCACGTCAAGGCTGCGGTGTCCGGGAGCG
>NW_007123636.1:0-663 GCF_000164805.1 Carlito syrichta
TACAAGAGTAGGGAAGCTGTGTGCCTCAGAACTCTTCTGTCTAAGGGTCACAGTGCCTACTCGGTGCCTAAGGGGCCCTTGCCACAATTAACAGACTGGAGTAAAAAATCTAGAGTACTTATGCTCAGACTAAAAGGATAAATTACTCAAGTAAAAGTACTGATTTGGAAAAAAAAGTGGTTTAAAGAAAAGCTCATTTAATGAATCTTATGGTACACAAGATCAACAATAGGGCATTTCCATCACAAAGGGTGAATTCTGGGAATTTCACTTTAATCTTGACCACTCAAAAACTTTATTTCTTCTCAAAACTGGCATCCAGCATCATCTTCTTAGTAAAACCTAGCCTGTTAATGTCAAGAGAGACATCACTCTTTATTCTTTTGTGATTTACACTGTCCCTACAGACACTTCTGTCACAGCACAATCCACACTCAATCCCCTCATTCACTTATTTCACCCCCTTGAGGGCAGGCACAATGTCTAATCCATCTTTGTTTTCTCACACATTTGTCATACAGCTACTATTAAAAGCCTGGTGCAGAGACTCAACCTATAATCCCAGCATTTTGGGATGCTGAGGTGAGAGGACTGCCTGAGCCTGGGGGTTCAAAACCAGACCTTATCTCTACAATAAATCAAAAAATTTAGCAGGGTGTGGTG
>NW_007123637.1:0-727 GCF_000164805.1 Carlito syrichta
CGGGGTGGGGGTAGGGCCTCTACCTTCCCATAACTTCCTACCAAACCCCCCACACCAAGAAAGCACATCACCTAACTTAAAGCAATATGTCTGCCCAGCAAACCTGGCTGAAAGACCCATTTTCAAGATATAGCCCTCTCCTGATCAGATTCCCACTCCCCCCTCCCCCCACAAACACCCCTTTCCAGATTTCTAGAATGATCACTGCCCACAGCAAGAGAGGCAGCCGGTTAGAATTCAGTGGTGAACACATTTCCGCTATCCCCATGGAAGGTTTAAGTTTCAAGACCATTCTGGTACCTCCAAGAAATTCTTCCCTAGGGACCCAGGCCCTCCACCAACCTGTCCACCCAAGGGGGCACCCCTTGGGCCACCCGCCTCAGCATCCCAAAGTGCTGGGATGACAGGTGTGATCCACCGAGCCCAGCCATCTTGCAAAATTATTTCCAATTATTTCATGGCTGTACACATCACCAAGTACCATGTTTTAGTTTCAGTTTACGGAAGGGAGACTGCAGGGGGTCCTGCCCTGCAAGAGTCGGAGGTCCCTTCGAGTTGTGGCAGTGTCGGCGATTTACAAAAGAGAGAAGACACTGGAAAGAGAGAAAAAGGACTGGACTCCTGCTTAGTAAGCAGAAGCCATTTTAATGGGTGTAATCCCAGGGCTTTTATCCCCAAACTCTGCCAATTCATCATCACAGGAAACAAAAAGTAGCATGTGCCTTTC
>NW_007123638.1:0-385 GCF_000164805.1 Carlito syrichta
CAATATTGCGAACGTGAGGCGGGGATGAGATACGGTGAACGCTTCTTTTACGGCGAGTATCGCTTTTTTGAATCTCTTGGGTCTCTCGGTGTGAGACACCGGGCCTGGTCCCACCTAGAGATGATTCTTCTTCTTTTTTTTTTTTTAATGAGTTGGAGTCTCACTCTGTCACCCGGGCTGGAGGGCAGTGGTACACTCCTGGCCACCCCAGCCTTGACCTGCCATGCTCTGGCGATCCTTTTGCCTCGGCCTTCCGAGTAGCTGGAACTACGGGCACGTGCTACCACGCCCGGCTATTTTTGATTTATTGTAGAGATGAGGTCTCGCCGGGTTCCCTGGGCGGGAGAACTACAGGCGGGCGCTACCGTGCCTGGCGTGTGTGTGT
>NW_007123639.1:0-692 GCF_000164805.1 Carlito syrichta
CGGGGGTAGGTGGGGAAGGCTATAAAGTAACAATAAGAAATGTAAAGATGTCTATTTCTATAAGCATGGTTAAGCGAGACATCATATAATAAGATTGCATTCAGAACTCCATTTTCTATACTTGGAAACTAAATTGCTTGTACCCAGTAGAGAGAGCTGACACTGCACAGTGACAGACAGCTTACCTATATATTTGTTCCAGGGTTCAAAAGCTGTGCATTTACTGTAGTCATTGAGTGCGTGGGAGATGATCTCACAGATGCAACAAAAGTTTCCCATAATTGTATCCAGAAAGGAGTCATTTGGTTTTAGAAATCTAGAAATATTTAAAAGTAACCATTTTGGTTTTTAGATTTTCACACAAACTTTGTCAGAAATCTTTTTTTTTTTTTGAGTTGGGGTCTCACTCAGTTGCCACGACTGGAGTGCAGTGGCCGGGGCCACTGCAGCCTCGACCTGCTGGGCTCCAGCGATCCTTCTGCCTCAGTCTTCCAAGTAGCTGGAACTACAGGTGTGGGCTACCACGCCCAGCTAATTTTTGATTTATTGTAGAGATGAGGTCTCGCTGAGGTGCCCAGGCGGGTCTCGAACCCACGGGCTCAGGCAATCCACTCAACTCTGCCTCCCAAAGTGTGGGATTACAGGCTGAGCCAACGATCCCGGCTTGGAGATTTTTTTAAACATGCTCTGGG
>NW_007123640.1:0-689 GCF_000164805.1 Carlito syrichta
CAAGGTCAACTTTTAGTTCTTTTAGGAATCACCGCATTGCTTTCCATAGAGGGTGAACTAGATTGCACCCCCACCATCAGTGTGTAAGTGTTCCCTTTTGTCTGCACTTGCAGCAACATTTTTTATTTATTAATGATGACCATTCTTACTGGAGTTAGGTGGTATCTCATCATAGTTTTGATTTGCATTTCTGTAAAGATTAGTGAACCACATAAGTTTTAGAATCAGTTTTGCAATATTGGCAAAAAACTTGCTGGGATTTTGACTGACATAGCATTAAATCTATAGATCAAGTTGAGTATAATTGTCACCTTAATATTGCTGAGTCTTCCAATTAACAAGCATGGACTGTAGGTCACTTTATTTAGAACTTTTTGAAATCTTTTTGGTAAATGGTATTGGTTTTTCAAAATTTCAAATTTCAATTTTTCACTGATAGTATATAGGAAAAAATTTAATTTTGTATATTAACTTTGTGTCCTGTGACTCTTCAATATTTACATTTTAGGTCCAGAGAGATATTGTTTTCTTTTTTTTTTGAGTTGGAGTCTCACTCTGTTGCCCAGACAGGAGTGCAGTGGTTGCTCCCAGCCACTGCAGCCTCGACCTACTGGGCTCTGGCGATCCTTCCACCTCAGCCTTCCATGTAGCTAGAACTATAGGCACACGCTACCATGCCCGCTGATTTT
>NW_007123641.1:0-773 GCF_000164805.1 Carlito syrichta
GCGTGCTGGATCCATTTCAGGAGTGCATCCTTCACTCCTTCAGGAGTGAAGCCCGGAGGGAGCACTGAGCCACCAGATCCCCTTGCTACTGCTGGGAGTCTGAGCTGTGGAAGGCAGGAGTCTTTGCTCCCAGTGAGCCCTCTCTGGTGGTAAGCTCAGTCCACCCCAGGCAATATGCAGGGACTGTATCCTCCTGTTGCCTGGGAAGCATTCCCTTTGATTTGCTGGTCATACTGAAAATTGACTCCCCTGGATGCAGAATAACTTTCAATCAAATTTAATTAAGGGAAGACCAGTCATTTTTATCTCGAGTTTTCTCTCAGGCAGTGTTTATCTTCTAATTGGGACTTGAGAACATCCCCCAGTCAGTGACACCTTGGGCTACAGAGCAGTGGCCATTCCTGGCAACCTGACAGGCACCTCCAGGAGATGTGCAGGCCCATCCATGGGTTCCTTTGCAGGGGATGCACTAAATCACTCCTATCCTGGCCATGGAGAGGCTCCCAGGTTTTACCTTTAGAAGGATTCTGACATTTCCAAACGGCCCCACTGGCCAGGACTATAGATGGCAACATCTCAGCAAACAGTTGTGCATAGTGCCCCATTGTCGGTGACCAGCACTGACCAAGGGTGGGTTAGGACCCGCACCAGAGAATCTGGACAGCGAGAAGACCACTCGGAGGCAGTTCTTCTGGGAACAGTCTGATCAGGACTGGAGCCGATTTTATTCAAACATTTTCCAACTTATATACCATTTTCTATACCCTCCAGCA
>NW_007123642.1:0-744 GCF_000164805.1 Carlito syrichta
AAAGAGGGAAAAAATGGCAAAAGCATTAAAAGTCATTAATATTGACAAGTTCAAAAACTGTTTTGAGCTGTAGAAAAAGCATCTTGATAGGTGTATTGCATCAAACAAAAAGTACTTTGAAGAGGCTGAAGTTTAAATGTAAAACATTCAACTTATTTACACAATTTTTAAATAAACTCTAGTGTTTTGGGGGGCAGTCCCCTCTCATATTGTAGAGAAGGAAATACTTCCGAATTTATTTTACAAGACCAGCATTACCCTAATATGAAAGCCAGACAAAAATATAAGAAAATAAAGCTGCAAGTCATTATTACTGATGAACATAAATGTAAAATTTGTAAACAAAATACTAACCAGGTGAATTCAGTATGTTAAAAGGATCATTTATCTTTATTAACTGAGACTTATTCCTGATATGTAAGCATGAATCAACATATGCAAATCAATCAACCGATCAAAGACAAAAAAAGTTGATCCTTTCAAATGATACCAAGCCATTCAATAGAATTCAGGAACTATTCATAATAAAAACTCTTAACAAATTAGTACTAGAAGAAACATACCTTAAAACAATTAAGCCTATTAATGACAAAATATCATTATATGAAATGGGGAGATTTGAAAGTCTTTTTATCTAAAACCTGGAAAATACAAATATGCCAATTTGTAACACTTTTTTTTAAATGTAGTAGTGATATTTCCATTCAGAGAAATCAGGCAAGAGAATTTTTTTAAAAAACATCC
>NW_007123643.1:0-585 GCF_000164805.1 Carlito syrichta
AGTGTTGCAAGTGGGTTCCTGTCAAGGTTTGGCCTCCATCTGGTTGAAATAATCAGGTTTCAAATAAGAGCATTTTTATAGAAAAAAAGAAAATCAAAGGTTAATAGTTGGAGTACATTATAAACTCAGTTTCTGAGTCCAGAGGCAGCCTATCAAGAAGATTCCTAGATGTTGGTCACAAAACATCTTTTGATAACTGAATGGCTCTGATGATGCCATCAGGCATTCTGGTGAACTTTCTGAGTGACACACACAGTTACAGGTATGAAGATTGTCATACAAAAGCAGTTGTGGTGATTTCTATCAAGTTTATATCAAGTCATTCAGTTTCAACTTGCATGTTATTTTAGAAAAGGCCAGTTTTAGGGAATCCAAGTCAAAAAGATGGAAGAAACTTAGAAATATTAGTTTAAAGAGTCAGTCAAATATTGTAGGAAACTAAAATAATTTGGAATACAGTCCAGTTTATAGGAAAATAAAATCTAAAAAGACAATGAACAAGGCTGGAATTGAATTGCTGTCATTGTCTTTAGTGCATATAATTTTTCTCTCTAATAGTCATCACCATTTTTACCAAAGATAATT
>NW_007123644.1:0-488 GCF_000164805.1 Carlito syrichta
TCCTGAGGACACACATGCCAAGGAACTCGGCAGCATGTCCTGTGGGGGCGTTCAGGGCCACTGTGCCCGGGAGACAGGCCGTGGCACTGACATGCTGGCAGCTCAACGCACTCACCACGGGGGCAGAGAACTCCCGGCCGGCCAGGGAATGGACCCCAGACAGACCCCTGAGCACGCCCCCCACGATGTAGACCCAGGCCACGGGTCTGCTGGTCCTGCCGGTAGGGCAGCCCTGCCACCTTGGCCTGGCACAGCCCGTGCACCCTCCACTCTCCCCTGACCTGCTGGACGGGGCGATCATCCCCAAGACATCTGTCTCTGTGGCATGCTCGCTGTGTCTGTGGGTGGCTGGGGCCGCTGGTCTTATTACTCCTCGTTCTCTCTCTGCTCCCCTCTGTCTCTGTTGCTCCCCAGGTGTCTCTGTCCCCTTCAGTCCCTTGCCATAGGTGACTCCTGCTCTGTCTTGGTCTCCCTCCCACCCGGGGTCT
>NW_007123645.1:0-668 GCF_000164805.1 Carlito syrichta
CCATGCCTGCGAGGCACCAAGGACTTGCTGCAGACTCTGGGCACCCTGGGGTACCGCGCCTCAGCCGAAAAGGCACAAATCTGCAGAACAGAGGTGAGCTACCTGGGGTACAAAATAAAAGAAGGGCAGAGGTGGCTGACGGACGCCAGGAAAGAGACAGTCCTAAAAATACCCCCACCTCAGAATGTCCGACAAGTACGCGAGTTCCTGGGGTCAGCGGGTTTCTGTCACTTGTGGATACCTGGGTTTGCTGAGTTAGTTAAGCCTCTATATGAGGCCACTAAAAACAAACAGGATTTTGTTTGGACGGAAGCTATGAACAAAGCCTTTAACAGCCTCAAGCGAGCATTACTCTCAGCCCCAGCCCTTGGGCTACCTGATTTGACAAAGCCATTTTATTTATATGTAGATGAGCTAAAAGGAATTGCAAAAGGAGTCCTAGTACAGCAGCTGGGTCCCTGGAAAAAGCCCATAGCCTATCTTTCAAAAAAATTAGATCCAGTACCGGCAGGTGGCCCCCATGCTTAAAAATCATTGCAGCAGTTGCCACTATAGTCAAGGATGCTGATAAAATAACCATGGGGCAGGAAATGTATGTCACTGCCCCCCATGCCATCAAAGGGATGCTCAGACAACCTCCAGATCGATGGATAAGTATTGCCTGGTTA
>NW_007123646.1:0-830 GCF_000164805.1 Carlito syrichta
ACAAAGGAAATGTAGGCTTAGTTCCTTGAACATAAGCCAAAGAATATAAGGGCCTTGCCAGCTTATATTCCAGTTTCCTTCAAGTCTTGAGCTGGACTACCAGTGAGAATCTCAGCTCTGCAACTCAGTGGTTATGTGATTTTAGGTGATTCATTTCAGTTTCCTCCCCTGTAAAGGAAAATAATAATAAGGTTGTAAGAGATTAATTGACTCAATATTTGTAGAGTGTTTAGAACAGTATCTGGTACATAGCAAATGTTATATAAGTACTTTCTCAGTAAATAAGTAAGAATGAGAGTAGATATTAGGTAGAAAAGTAACAGGCATGAAATACATAATAAAAAGTGAAAACAAAAATATTGCCAATATATAAAACTTGTGTAGTACAAGTAATGAGTTTTATTAATTTCTTGAGTCAAAGAATGTTAAGTAAGTGCTGCCATATCCTGTAAATAACTACAAGCTTTATAAAGATGAATTTTCTTTCTTTCTTCAAGGAAATGAGGATTTCATATCTGCTTTAGTCAATTGCTTCTACATAAATTGTAGGGCCTGGGATTTAAAGCCAAAACAAATTAGAGGCTTGTGCAATTACTGACATATTTGGGACTTACCAGAAAAAAGTCCGGAAAAAGATACAGTTCAGTATTAGAAATTTCATATGTGATCTTATTCAATTTTTATGTGTTTGACATTATTACTTACTACTTTTTAAAGATATATAAAATGGGCCGGGCTCCGTGGCTCAGCCTGTAATCCCAGGACTTTGAGAAGCCGAGGTGAGTGGATTGCCAGAGCCCACGGGTTCAAGACCCACCCGGGCAACTTGG
>NW_007123647.1:0-797 GCF_000164805.1 Carlito syrichta
ATCTTCCTTTTTTAATCAATTTAGCAGCATAAGTGGGGTAAGCTATTAAAATTCTTTTAGCAGTCACAGGTAAATGAATCCATTCTAACGGTCCTTGTTGCCATAAACATCCAGTAGGAGTATATTCAGTAGATAATATTATTAATGACCATGGTCGAGAATAGTCAAGTCTCCTGACCTTTTGATCAGCAATTTTGTCTTGTACTAATTTCAGCGCTTGATTGGCTTCCGGAGTTAGACTCCTTGGAGACCGAGGATTCGGATCTCCTCTTAATATATCAAAGAGAGGTTTTAGTTCATAAGTAGAAATCTTTAGGTAAGGTCTTATCCAATTAATGTCTCCAAGTAATTTCTGAAAATCATTCAAAGTATCTAGATTTCTTACTTCCAATTGTAATTTTTGAGGTGTAATGTAACCAGAAAAAATAAGCCTTCCTAAATAAGTAAATGGTGGCTGAGTTTGAATTTTTTCAGGAGCCACTTGGAGACCAAAGTTTTGTAAATCTTGAATTAATATAGCCAATCCTGTTTCCAAATATAGTCTATCTGAATGAGCCACTAATATATCATCCATATAATGGATAAGATATATATCCTTGTAGCTTTGTCTGAAATGTTGTAAAGCTGCATCAACATACTTTTGACATAAAGTTGGACTATTTTTCATCCCCTGAGGCAAAACTGTCCATTGAAACCTCTGATGAGGCCTATTCAAATTTGGAGATGGAATACTAAATGCAAATCTCTGCTTATCCTGAGAAGCCAAAGGAATAGTGAAAAAACAATCTTGAAGGTCT
>NW_007123648.1:0-651 GCF_000164805.1 Carlito syrichta
TCTTCTACGGCCTCATCACTAATTCTGTTGAAATTTATTTCTATTTGAAACATTTACTTGTATAATAGTGACTCAGTTATTTTAATTAAAGGGCAAGTAGTGGTATCCTGTATTTTAGCCCTTTTATTTTTATCCATAAAATCGGGCTCGTAGTTGTACACTGGGATGATGGAAAGAGTAAGTTCTTTAAAAATATTTAAAGCCTCTGCCACCATTTCTGGCCTATAGTAAGCACAAATCAATGACCACTTTCTTTTCTTTTCTTCCTGTTTGTACTGTAAGGTAGAGCATGAACTCATCTGTAGAAGAGTCTGTAAGGAAAAATGCTCTGTCAATTAGAGCCTTTTAAAAAGTGAAAATGTCTGTCAGGGATCTTTTCCTAGCAGGCAAGTTGCGGACTAGGATGATTTCTAAGGTTTTATTTGTATGCCGTGATTTTAAGATTCCAAAACAGTGCACAGAATGAGTAGGCTTCATTTAGTAGTACAGGCTCAAGTCTAGGATAATTTAGTTTGAGAAATTATGAAACAGACGTTAAAACATTTACAAACCTCAGTGAGTTATTTTTTAATTGACAATCCAGTCATTTTGAGAATTTAAGCTGCACTTTATTGTCATAGAATTTTCCTTGAGTCATAATAATTTAGTTTG
>NW_007123649.1:0-702 GCF_000164805.1 Carlito syrichta
CTCTATTTGGATTCCTGCCCTGGAAACATTCTTTCATTGTCCACATGGCCAGGCTGCAAATTCAAAAAGATTGTTCTGTTCTGTTTCACTTTTTTCTTGCAGTTCACTGTAAGCAGATAGCAGTAACCCCATAGCAGTGTGAGTATTTTGCTACCTAGACATATCTTCTGCCAGATACCCTAGTTTAGCACTCTTAACTTCAACCTTCTACAAAGTCCTTGGGCATGGACATAGTTCAGTCAAGTTCATTGCTAATTTATAACAAGGGTGACTTTTTCTCTAGTTTGTAACACCTTGTTCTTTGGTTCCACCTGAAAAATAATTTAAATGGCCATTACTGCCATTTTCCTACCAGCATTCCTGTCATGACCGCTTAACCGACCTCTTAGGAGTGCCAAGCTTTCCGTAGTCTCTTTGTCTTCAAAGGCCTCACCAGAATCTTCACGTTTTGTAGCCTGTCCCTCCAAATTTTCCAGCCTCCGCTTATCACCCAACTCTAAAGCCACTTTTCCATTTTCAGGTATTCATTATTAACCCCATTTCTTGACACCTGTTTTTTGTTTAGTTTGTTTTCTGTTACTTATAAGAGAATATCTGAAGTGTGGTTATTTTTAATGAAAAATAATTTATTTCCTACAGTTACAGAGGGTGAGAGAGCAAGGTTGAAGGTCTACACCTGGCAAGCATCTTCTTGCTGATGGG
>NW_007123650.1:0-610 GCF_000164805.1 Carlito syrichta
CCAGCTTGCAGACAATTTGACCCCATTTTCCCAGCCTGCCAGGCCCGGGACAGAGCTCCAGTCCTGTGAGTGGGCAACAGGTGGAGGAAGGACGCCCCAGCCTCTCGGACTCACTTGCCAGGAACTGAACTTCCAGGACTCAGAGCTGGAAAGAAGACACTGACACTCTGGTCTGGGAGCTGAGGGAAGACACAGCACCAACTTCTCGACCACACTCAACCATGCAGACCTTTCACTAGGTACAGCTAGCGCCGGGGATAGGTCATGGCCATGTGCCACCTATTCTCAATGCTGTCACAGAGACCAAACATTTCTGGTGGCTGCATGCCTAACTTAGGACAAACTCCACAGACTTTGAAGAACTTTTTGAAAGCAGCTGCTATCATGGGTTATGACTGTTCTCTGAGTGGATGTCCACAGAGCTCCCATACTGTTGGTGTGGGCGTGGAATCTCTATGCTTTTTCTTCAATTATTCATTGTAAGGCATTCATCAGCATGTCGGACACCAATCCACAGCCACGTATATTAAAATGTATTAAATTAAACGCCATGCCAAGTGGGATTTATTTCTGGGAAACACGTGTAGCACAACTTACAAAACATAAATGG
>NW_007123651.1:0-727 GCF_000164805.1 Carlito syrichta
CATGCCTGTAGTTCCAGCTACTTGGATGGCTGAGTTGGAAGGGTCACCTGACTTCAGCAGGTCGAGGCTGCAGTGGCCGTGAGACTCCAATTCAAATTTTAAAAAAAGAAATATAACACGGATAATCTATGACAGTGAATCTAGTACTGGTTGAGAACAAATCAGACACTGAGTAAACAAAATATAATCCAAAGAGAAAATTAGAAGTGTTTATTGATAATCCAGGTGTCAAGGTATTTCCAAATGATCCTCAAAGTATAAGTTAAGTTGTTGGACTATTTATTGGAGATGATTTTATAGAAATGATCTCAGCTCAAACTTGTATTATAATCAGATTCACCACAGATTCAAATGGCCAAAGAAATTTTTAAAAAGTGGAGCAATACTACAGTGTCCGAGATGAAAAAAAATTCTAGCATTAAGTATTTTGATGGGACTAGTGAAGAAGACCATGGTACATAATTATTGGTCAACATGTCCTTCAAGTATAACATTTTGCTTTTCAAAATTAATGACACAGGCTGGGCTTAGTGACTCAGCCTGTCATCCCAGAACTTTGGGAGACCGAGGCAAGGTGGATTGCCTGAGCATGCAGGTTTAAGACCAGCCCGGGCAACTTGGCAAGACATATCTTTATGATTAAAAATAAAAATAAATAATAATGATAGAAATTTTTTCTTACAAATGTTGCATTTACATTTTTCCAAATATGCAGAAATGCAATGAA
>NW_007123652.1:0-703 GCF_000164805.1 Carlito syrichta
CTCTTGCTTTGGGCTTCCAAAGTGCTGCGATTATAGACTTGAGCCACCACACCTGACAGGACTGAGATATTATTAGAGGGGAGATCTCTGAGCTGGGTCATCATGCTGTAGGGCTTCACCAGGCTATGGAGACATGAGCACAGCCTTTCAGCCTGGTGTTGGGGTATCATTCTCCATGCTCTGGGGAGTGTTAAGGGCCAGGGAGCTGGGCTGTGGATAATGTCACATCCTGGGACAGGATATACCAAGGATTGGCACATAGACTTGGAGGATATCTCCCAGGGGAGCCTGAAAGATGTTCTCAGATATAAGGTTAGTTTGGTAGTTTGCAACTTCTCACAAGAGGTGCGGAGCCTCATGCCTGTAATTCCAGCACTCTGGGTGGGCGTAGGCAGGAGGATTGCTTTAGGCCAGCCTGGGCAACATAGCAAGACCCCATCTCTACAAAAAATAAAATAAAATAGCCGTACATGGTGGTGTGCACTTATAGACTGAGGCAGAAGGGTCGCTTGAGCCTGGGAGTGTGAGACTACAGTGAGCTACCATTGTTCCATCGCATTCCAGCCTGGGTGACAGAGTGAGCCCCATCTCTTTCAGTTATTTTTATTTTTTATTTTTTGACACAGACAGGCTTCTTTATTCCAAGGATCGGATCTTGCAAGATCTAACATTTCCACCTCCAAGCATTCTCCACTTGCCTATC
>NW_007123653.1:0-789 GCF_000164805.1 Carlito syrichta
CCTAGAAATGAGTAAAAATTATATGCACAACTCCTAAAAGAGGAGAAAGGCGACACAAGTTAATTGCATTCAAAATGAACTGCTAATTGAAAACAGAAAAAAACACAACTCTTCATTTGCAGTGAAACTAAAGTTGGTTTCACAGACAGATTTTTATTGTTCACTTTTTTGCTTTCTCTTTTTGTTGATGTTTCTTTTTGGCTTTGTGTTTTGCTTTTGTCTCTTCTACATTCAAGAAACTGATACCATAGCGGTGAAATGTACTTTTTAAACAAGTGCTTCAAAACTTTCTGGGGTAATCTTCTCTGAATTCTTCACTACTAGGCAAATAAAATTGAGAGAAATTAACTTTCAAAACAGAAATCACCCTTGTATTTGGAATGAAAGTGGTGCTGGTGATTAAACACAATTGCTTGAATTTTGGGGCTTTTATAGAAGTATAGACCCACCCCTCCCACACTGTCATACATAATTTGATACAAATGGGGTATTTGCTTTCTGGCTTAAACACAAAATAGAATGAGGGGGGAACAAAAATCACCTGGAAGCTGGGCTTGGTGGCTCAGCCTGTAATCCCGCTTCTTTAGGATGCTGAGGTCAGTGGATTGCCTGAGCCCGCGGGTTTGAGACCCGCCTGGGCAGGCGAGACCTCATCTCTACAATAAATCAAAAAATCAGCTGGGCGTGGTAGCCCATGCCTGTAATTCCCGGCTACTTGGAAGGCTGAGGTGGAAAGATCGCCGGAGCCCAGCAGTCGAGGCTGCGGTGGCCGGGAGCTGCCACTGCACT
>NW_007123654.1:0-693 GCF_000164805.1 Carlito syrichta
ATTCAGTTAGTTAAGTCAGGTGACTAGCCAGCTGCCTACCTGGGTAGCTAACTACTTAAGTCAGCTGACTAGCCACCTGGCTAGCTAGTTAAGTCACCTAGTTAAGTCAGCTCGCTAGCCAGCTGGTTAGCTAGGTAGCAAGCTAGTTAATTCAGCAGGCAAGACAGTGGTATGCATCGGTAGCTAGCTAGTTAAGTCAGCTGGCTAGCCACCTGGCTAGCTATCGATGTCAGCTAGTTAAATAGGCTGGCTAGTCATATGGCTAACTAGTTATGTCAGCTAGTTGAGTAAGCTGGCTAGCCAGCTGGCTAGCTGGATAAGTGTGCTTGCTAATTCAAGTGGAGAGCCAACTCGCTAGCTAGGTAGCTACATAGTTAATTCACCTGGCTAGCCAGCTGGCTAGCTGGTTAAGTCAGCTGTCTAGCCACCTGTCTAGGTCGGTAGCTAGCTAGTTAAGTCAGCTGGCTAGCCGGCTGGTTGGCTAGCTAAGTCACGAGTTAGGTGAGTTGGCTAGCCTACTAGCTAGCTAGGTGGCTGGCTAGTTAAGCCAGCTGGCTAGCTGGATGACTATCTAAGTCAGTTAGTTAAGTCAGCTCATTAGCCAGCTGGCCTAGCAAGGTGACTGGCATGCTAAGACGGCTGGTTAGCAGCCTGGTCAGGTAGGTGACCAGAATAATTAAGCCAGCTCACTAG
>NW_007123655.1:0-550 GCF_000164805.1 Carlito syrichta
TGTATTATCTTTTTGTCTTCTATGTCCTGGATTTGGGCTTTTATTTGGTGATCTGGATTCTTCTGCTGAAATTAGGGTTTTTGTGGTCTTGCTTTTCCAGCTTCTTTAGGTGTCTTGTTAGGTTGTGAATTTCTGTTCCTTCCATTTTCTTCATGTGTGTTTGTAGGGATATAAATTCCCCTCTTACTACAGCTTTCAGGGCATCCCAGAGATTTTGGTAAGATGTTTCTTCATTTTCATTTGTTTCCAGGTATCTTTTGATCCCTGTTTTGATTTCGTCATTGACCCAGGAGTTGTTTAGCATCATGTTGTTTAGTGTCCATGTCTTTGTGGGCTTTGGGGGGACTTTGTTGGTGTCAATGTTTATTTTTATTCAACTGTGGTTTATTCAATGTTTATTTTTATTCAACTGTGGTAGAATTTCGGTCCTTTTAAATTTGCTTATGCTTGATTTATGGCCGAGTATGTGGTTGATCTTATAATATGTTTCATGTGGTGATGAGTAGAATGTGTATTCTGTGGTCTTTGGATGGAGTGTTCTGTAATATCA
>NW_007123656.1:0-760 GCF_000164805.1 Carlito syrichta
AGTTTTTGTTTTGTTTGTTTGGGGTTTTTTTGTTTGTTTTGAGTCCAGATCTTGCTCTGTTGACCAGACTGGAGTGCTCACCACAACATCAAACTCCTAGGCTTGGGTGATCCTCCTGCTTCAGCCTTCCAAGTAGCTGGGACTATAGGCATGCACCACCGTGCTCAGCTAATTTTTAAATTTTTTTTTATAGAGACGAGGTCTCCCTATTTTGCCTAGGCTGATCACAAACTCCGGGTCTCACCCAATTCTCTTGCCTCAGCCTCCCAAAGTGCCAGAATTACAGGCATGGGCCACCGTGATACCCAGTGATTCCCTGTTTTAAAAATGTGAATTATAGCCAGGTGTTTTTCCCTTTCAGCACAGTATTCAATAAATTGCATGAGATATTCAGCACTTTATTATACAACAGGCTTTATATTAGATTATTTTGCACAACTGTAGGCTATTTTAAGTGTTCTGAGTACATTTAAGGTAGGCTAGGCTAAGCTATGAGGTTTAGTAGGTTAAGTGTACTAAGTGCATTTTTGACTTATGATATTTTCAGTTTATGACTGGATTTATCTGGACATAATCAGACCACAGTCGAGGAACATCTGTAATTGAGTACCTACTACAGTTCCAAAGGTGGACAAGTGGGAAAAGCCAGAGGACGGACGTACTATTCCCAATGGTGATACTTAACCATAATCTTGGATAATCTCATGATCTTAGACAAGTCCCCAAACCTCTTTTTCTGTATCTTTCCCAGCCTATCCTG
>NW_007123657.1:0-798 GCF_000164805.1 Carlito syrichta
ATTCTAGAATAACATCATTAAAAACAGCTCTGATAAAGCACAGTCACTACTACATATCATAAAGCAGGTACAAGGTATTTTACATTCACAGAGGTATGATACAGTACTGTCCTACAACTATAATATGAGAGGATATACAATTAAAAAGGCATTATTTGAGACTTGATTCTACTTTTCCAGCAGAGTGCCCAAATGATGGTATGACACCAGCTCTGTAAAGAAATGCACCTTCTTAGACAGGATTTCCTTCCTTTAGTGGCACAGGTCTAGGTACTCTGTTTTCATGAGTATCAGCTAAAAACTGTCTTTCAAAAAATAGATTCATACAAAGATGACTAAGTGGAGGCAAGCAAGACTTAACCTAACTAATATTTTACCCAATCTGTCACATCTGAATGGTGAGCTCCACAGAAGAAAGGAGATGCCAAGTAGGGCTTCAAAACTTGGGACCACGACCAAAACACAGCATCATTTCCATCAGCAGTGCCAAATGGTGCTCACTTTGATACTGTTCATAGATGCTGACATCAATATTAATCATATGTTCACTCATCCAGGAAGAAGGAGGATGAATTACTACTGTACTTGATTGTGTCCAACTCAATCACCATGTTACAAAAATAGCAAGCTGTCATAATAAAAAATAAGGTTCCTCTAACCAGCACCAGTAATCTTCAGTTCTTCACCTCCAATCCTACCAATGCCATAACTATATCCAAAGATCATAGGGAAGGCAAAGAAACCACATGTGATGTACTGGCTGGGACCACATATTGTTCAGGATGATCTATTCCTCTG
>NW_007123658.1:0-647 GCF_000164805.1 Carlito syrichta
GGTGGACAGCGCCCCATGCTTTTGGGGAGGAGGCGGAAATGGAGGGTGATGTGGAATGTCCCTTGACGGTTTAGGGTGTCACCAGGGCAAGGATCAGTGGGGAGTTTACGCGCCGGATTTTACATGTGGCCTTCCATTTTCCGTGATATTGAATTGTATTGTTAGCGGGCGGAGCTGAACATCTCCTGAGCTGTCTGAGTGGTGGTTAGGGATCCCTTTCTGCTGCTGTCCCACCAACTCCACTCCACTGCCTCGTTGTTTCCTCCAGCCCAATGGCGACACCACCCATGCCCCCCCACCTCTGCAAAGTGTGTTCTGGACACAGGGTCACTGGGTCATTGGACCCGAGAGGAACACAAAGCAACACCTGGAATTCACCACGTCGTCATCAGAAGCATCAGTGTGATGCAAAAATAAAAGACAAGATGAAGAACGATCACACCTGGGTGGACGCTGCCTTTCTGGTAGGTAGCTCCCCCAACCCAGCAACCACACTGTCTACAGGATCCACTGCTCTCCTGGCAGCTGCCTATGGCACCAGAGATGACAACTTCCTTCCCCAGCTACCACTTGCTCGCCATGCTCTTGCTCTTTCTAATTCTGTGGGAGTGTGTTCGTCCCCTGACCCGTGTGTTTGTGTGTGTGTG
>NW_007123659.1:0-562 GCF_000164805.1 Carlito syrichta
CGGGGCAAGGGTCAGCGGGGAGTTTGCGCGCCCGATTTTACACGCGGTCGTCCACTTTCCGTTATATTAAAATGTATTGTGAGGGGGGCCGTGCTCAGCATCTCCTGAGCTGTCTGAGTGGTGGCCAGGGATCCCATTCTGCTGCTGCCCCCACCAGCTCCACTCCACTGCCCAGTTGTTTCCTCCAACCCAATGGCGACATCACCCGTGCCCTCCCCCCACCTCCGAAAAGGGAGTGCGGACACAGAGTCATTGGGTCATTGGGCCCGAGTGGAACACAGAACAACCCCTGGAATTCGCCAGGTCGTCATCAGAAGCATCAATGAGATGCAAAAATGAAAGGCAAGATGAAGAACGATCACACCTGGGTGGACGTTGCCTTTCTGGTAGGTAGCTCCCCCAACCCTTCAACCACACTGTCTGCAGTCTCCACTGCTCTCCTGGCAGCAGCCTATGGCGCCAGAGATGACAACTTCCTTCCCCAGCCACTGCTTGCTTGCCATGCTCTAGCTGTTTCTCATTCGGTGGGTGTGGGTTCGTTCCTGACCCGTGTGTGTGTGTG
>NW_007123660.1:0-648 GCF_000164805.1 Carlito syrichta
AAGGAAAGCGTGTTCTGTTCTTTTCTTTGGAGGAGAGATTACAAAATTGTGATTTGTCACAAAAATATTCTGTACAAAATCTCCAAAATTAGCCCAAATGGTAATGACTGAAACTTAAATTGAAAATTGTACCCAACTAGGTCTTTATTGTGACTATGCCAGTTTTTGCTTGTTGGCCTGCAGGTTTGCACTGAGGTAATAAACCCTTTATCTCTTCCTCTACATGAAAAACAAAAAGAAGCAAGCAAACAAAATTACTACAGTTTCATTCTTCATGGATGATTTTCATAATGCCTGATTTATAAATATTTTTTAAAAAGGATTCATGAATTGCCATATCTGTCTGCAGAGGTTTATTCTTTAAAGTACTATGTTTTATTTGATCTAATCATGATATATCTGTATTGATAGAATTTGAAATTTCTTTCTTTTTTGTTTTTGAGTTGGAGTCCCACTCTGTCGCCCAGACTGGAGTGCAGTGGCTGCTCCCTGCCACAGCAGCCTCGACCTGCTGGGCTCTGGTGCTCCTTCTGCCTCACCCTTCCCAGTAGCTGGAACTACAGGCGTGCACTGCCACACCTGGCTGATTTTTTGATTTATTGTAGAGATGAGGTTTCACCAAGTTGCCCAGCGGGTCTTGAACCCGCA
>NW_007123661.1:0-577 GCF_000164805.1 Carlito syrichta
TTATGGAACTTAATAAGCTAATTATCAAGTTCTTGCAGACTGGTAAAGGAGCAAAAATAGCCATGGCCATTTAGTTGACTAAGTGTTTAGGCAGTGGCGGTGGAAGAGTCATTTCCTCTAGTTGATACGCAGACTCTAATTTAAAGTTGTGGTAATTAAAATAATGTGATATTGGCTCAGATTAAGTTAATAAATGTGCAGCAAATTAAGGTGATAAAGCTAAATGAGAGACCCACGTACAACAATGTACGATAGACGTGATTTTACAAAGAATTGGAGGAAAGGATAGATAAGTCCAACAAGTTCATGTGGAAACAATTGGTTTGCCACAGGAAAACATACAAAAAATTAGATTTCCCTTTACATCGTTTGTAACCAAGTGCAAATGGATTAATGTCTTAAAAAATATGGCTCTCAGAGAATACCTTTTTGACTCAGTAGTAAGGAAAGATGGCATGTTACTCAAAGCATAGGTAATAAAATATTGCTAAAAAGTACTGAGACAAAATTACAGTATCATATATAGCAAAAAGAAAAAACGATGCAAACAAATTTTTTTTTTTTTTTTTTTTTTTTT
>NW_007123662.1:0-671 GCF_000164805.1 Carlito syrichta
AGGCTGCGGTGGCCTGGAGCGGCCACTGCACTCCAGTCTAGGTGACAGAGTGAGACTCCAACTCAAAAAATAAAAAATAAAGAAACACTAATGAAACTTGTGACTTTTTAAACTTTTATCAAATATATGGTTGCAAATTATTTTTGCTTTGTTTTCCACTAAATTATTCAATGTTGGTGAGCACATGGAGAAAAGGAATTTTCATAAACCAATGGACTGTTATATGTCTGTTAGTATAAATTTGGGGGCACTCAATTGACCACAGTTATCAAAAGGCTTTAAACAAAGTAGGCCCTGTGTCCACGAATTTCATTTTCAGAGATCCATCCTAAGGAACTAATTGAAGCCTTAGACAAAGATTGAAGTGCATGGCCTCCAACAACATCATTAATTCAAACAATGGAAAAAATCCCAAACCGACTCAATGCCAAGAATGGGGAGATCATTAAATAGATTGCTTCTCAGCCGGGCTCGGTGGCTCAGCCTGTAATCCCGCGCCTTTGGGAGACTGAGGTGAGTGGATTGCCTAAGTCCGTGGGTTTGAGACCCGCCTGGGCAGGCGAGACCTCATTTCTACAAAATATCAAAAAATCAATCAGGCATGATAGCGCATGCGTGTAATTCTGGCTACTCGGACGCTGAGGCGGAGGGATCGCCAGAGCCCAGCAGAT
>NW_007123663.1:0-690 GCF_000164805.1 Carlito syrichta
CAGCCTGGTGGCCCAGTGGCCCAGCAGCCCAGCTTCCTCCTGGGGACTTCTGGGTGCTCAGACATGACACCTAGCCGTCTCCACTGCCACAAAACACCCCTCTTAACAAATGCTGGTAAGCAGAGCATTTACCGGAGACCTTGGGGTCACAGGGGGTGACATGAGACATCACCCAGAGAGCCATTTAACATAGTATCTTTTTTTTTTGAGTTGGAGTCTCACTCTGTCGCCCAGGCTGGAGTGCGGTGGCCCTCTCCTTAAGGTAGCTGTAAACCCTCATCTTTTTTTTTTTTTTTTTTGAGTTGCAATCTCACTCTATCGCCGAGGCTGGAGTGCTCACAGCCACCACAGTCTCGACCTGCTGGGCTCCGGCGATCCTTCCATCTTAGTCTTCCAAGTAGCCAAACTACAGGCGTGTGCTATCACGCCCAGCTAAGTTTTTGATTTATTGTAAAGACAAGGTCTCACCATATTGCCAAGGCGGATCTCAAGCCTACAGGCTCAGGCAATCCTCTGGTCTTGGCCTCCCAAAGTGCTGGGATTATAGGCTTGAGCCACCGCACCCGACCCACCCTCATCTTCAATCCTTTTTTTTACTTTTTTTTTTTTGAGTTGAAGTCTTACTCTGTCGCTCAGACTGGAGTGCAGTGGCCGCTCCCGGCCACCGCAGCCTCGACCTGCTGGGCTCCG
>NW_007123664.1:0-703 GCF_000164805.1 Carlito syrichta
ATAGGTCCATAGGTCAATGGATCAGGACAGAGAAAGAAATCATCAAATTCTCAGCCAACTCATCTTTGCAAAAACCTCGAAGACTCACTGGTTAATGGAGAAAATATTCAGTAAATGGTTCGGGGAAAAGGCTGGCAACATGCACCAGATTGAAACAAGGCCCCTATCTATCACCATACACATTATCTCTAAATGGATCAAAGATCTAAATGTAAAACACCCAATTATAATAATTTTAGAAATCGCAGGAGACACCATTAGGGAAACTGGAACCTGAATATAATTCCGCTTCAGAACACTAAATACTCAACACTTAAAATGTAAGGAAGACAAGTGTGATCTCATAAAATTAATATACTGCTGCACACAAAAGAAACCATCAGAAGAGCAAGGATACAGCAAACAAAATAGGAAAAACGATTCTCTACCTATATATCTGTAAAAAGCCATGACATCTAGGATCTACAAGTAACTCAAACACTCATAAAAATCAGACAAACATTCGCTTTGAAAAGTGTGCAAAATAAGTAACTGGACACTTTTCATAACAAGAGTTACGGGCAACCAGCAGACACAGGAAAATTACTCAGCCTCATTTGTCATCAAAGATATGCAAATGAAACCATTTTGAAATACCACATACCCCCTGCAAGACTGGCAATCATTAATAAAACAAACAATAACACATGCAGGTAAGTTTTGG
>NW_007123665.1:0-318 GCF_000164805.1 Carlito syrichta
TTTATTCTTTTTATGGCTGTGTAGTATTCCATCGTGTATGTGTACTACATTTTTTAATCCAGTTCTCTTTGATGGACAGCATGGTTGGTTCCAGGTTCTTGCTATTGTGAACGATGCTGCTGTAAACATACGTGTGCAAGTATCTTTTTTATACAGTGATTTGAGTTCTTCAGGGTATATTCCCAGTAGGGAGATTGTGGAATCATATGGGAGGTTGATATTTAGAGATTTTAGGTATTGCCACACTGCTTTCCTCAGAGGTTGCACTAGTTTACACTCCCACCAACAGTGTAGAACTGCTCCCTTTTCACCACATCC
>NW_007123666.1:0-673 GCF_000164805.1 Carlito syrichta
CTCCTTCCACCTCAGCCTTCCAAGTAGCTGGAACTACAGGGACCCACTACCATGCCTGGCTAATTTTTTGATTTTTATTGTAGAGATGACGTCTCACCAAGTTGCCCAGGCAGGCTCGAACCTGCAGGGTCAGGCAATTCACTCACTTCGGCCTCTCAAAGCGCGGGATTACAGGCTGAGCCACCGAGCCTGGCCGGACGTACATCTTAAAAGATGGTCATCCTTATGGAGATGATTATAAAATCAATTATAGATGGTAAAGGATCACCTAAATAGAGAAGTAGACTAGGTTCAGGGATAAGAAGAATAAATTATTATATTGCTCACCTAAATTATCTGTAAATAACTACAGTTCAGTTTCTCTTAAATTTCCAGTTTTTAATAAATGTCTGACACTAGTCCAAGTACTTTGAATGTATTAACTCATTTAAAACCTCAGAACAATTGGCAATTTTGTATTCATTTTATATATGACTACGATTGTAGAGTGGTTTGTGTCTTACAACATGTCTAGTAAGTGCAAGTACTAGCTGCCTGAGTTCATCTATGCTCTCTTTAATTACTATTTGCATTTTGTCTCTCCAGTATTTTTTATGGGAACTTAATAAGCTAGTTATCTAGTTTGTGCGGACTGATAAAGAGAAAAATAGCCACGGCCATTTAGCTGACTAAG
>NW_007123667.1:0-454 GCF_000164805.1 Carlito syrichta
CCTGAGCTCCACAAAGTTCCAGACACTTGGAAGACTGAGCTGGAAGAATCGCCCGAGCCCAGGAGTTGGAGGCTGCAGTGTCTGTGACCGTCTACTCTGTGCTACAGAGTTAGACTCTGACTCTAACAATCAAACCCCAAGATAAAGGAAAAAAAACCCTTGAAAAATGAAAAATGAATAATGTTGGAAAAATCATGAAGAAAGAGGCCTTGCGTATGTTTATCCTGTTAGAAGTGTGAGTTAGGCTTTAAAATTGTGAAACACTTTGGGGTTAGCTGTTAATGTGCTAACAGCCTACAGTATAGAAACTGCAATCTTAGGAATACATTTGAGAGAAATCATTCCCCTATGTAATGAAAAGACATGGACTATAACAGTTATGTACTCATAGTTTCTTAGCTACGGTCTCAAAACCATACAAATGTTCATCCACAAGTTTGAAAAACATATTTGA
>NW_007123668.1:0-834 GCF_000164805.1 Carlito syrichta
CGCCCAGCAGGTCGAGGCTGTGGTGACCAGGAATGGCTACTGCACTCCAGTCTGGGAGACAGAGTGAGACTCCAACTCAAAAAAATAATAATAATAAATGCAACTAAAAGGTCAGGGGAGACAAAGGAAAATGTAGGCTTAGTTACTTGAACATAAGCCAAAGAATATAAGGGCCTTGCCAGCTTATATTCCAGTTTCCTTCAAGTCTGGAACTGGACTACCAGTGAGAATCTCAGCTCTGCCACTCAGTGGTTATGTGATTTTAGGTGATTCATTTCAGTTTCCTCCCCTGTAAAGGAAAATAATAATAATGTTGTAAGAGATTAATTGACTCAATATTTGTTGTTTAGAACAGTATCTGGTACATAGCAAATGTTATATAAGTACTTTCTCAGTAAATGAGTAAGAATGAGAGTAGATATTAGGTAGAAAAGTCACAGGCATGAAATACATAATAAAAAGTGAAAATAAAAATATTGCCAATATATAAAACTTGTGTAGTACAAGTAATGAGTTTTATTAATTTCTTGAGTCAAAGAATGTTAAGTAAGTGCTGCCATATCCTGTAAATAACTATGAGCTGTATAAAGATGGATTTTCTTTCTTTCTTCAAGGAAAAGAGGATTTCATATCTGCTTCAGTCAATTGCTTCTACATAAATTGTAGGGCCTGGGATTTAAAGCCAAAACAAATTAGAGGCTTGTGCAATTACTGACATATTTGGGACATACCAGAAAAAAGTTCAGAAAAAGATACAGTTCAGAATTAGAAATTTCATATGTGATCTATTCAATTTTTATGTGTTTGACATTATTACTTATTACTTTTTAAAGA
>NW_007123669.1:0-603 GCF_000164805.1 Carlito syrichta
ACTTAGCAAGACCTCATCTCTACAATAAATCAAAAATTAGCTGGACGTGGTAGTTCATGCCTGTCATTCCAGCTACTTGGAAGGCTGAGGCAGAAGGATCACCGGAGCCCAGCAGGTTGAGGCTGCAGTGGCCGGGATTGGCCACTGCACTCCAGTCTTGGCAACAGAGTGAGACTCCAACTCAAAAACAAAAAAGATATAAATCTTTAAATTATGAAACAAAACAGTATATAGGGGTGTCCCTCAAAATGTATACATATTGTAGGTATGGCATTTGCTCAAAAGGCGGCATTAATCAAATGAATGCCAGCATCACCACACAAAGGGTGAAAATGGAGAAATCACAGTTGAGCAAACAGCATGCTACACATTGCTACCATAATTCAATTCAACATCAGAAAGTAATATATAGATAACGTCTCTCAAAATGTGTACACATTTTTTTGGCACCCCACATAATAAATTACAGACTTCAGGAAATACATTTTAAGGCACTTCTGGAAGTCTTATGGTGTATGAGTTTGGACATACAGTTTTCTGCAGATAAGCTTGTTATTTTTTCTCCCTAATTACTATTTTTCTTCTATAATACTGAAAAGCATT
>NW_007123670.1:0-762 GCF_000164805.1 Carlito syrichta
TCAGTTCCATAGATGTTTATAAATATCACATATAAAACCATCTAAGCCTACTGTTTTGTTTGCAGTTTGTTGGGATAGGGTACATATTTTTTACAAATAAAACAAAGCAAATATTTTTTACTTGAAGTCTTAATTTATTTCTTTTACTTACTTTTTTCCAAAGTCCCTCTAAGTATTAAACATATGCCAAATAATTCTTATACCCTTATATTCAAGATATCTCATGTAAATAGCACAATTTAAGTTGTTTTTAATTTTATCAGCACTTTACTCTTTCAAGTAATGTATCTGTATTTGATCCAATTATATTTAACAATAACTGACACAGCTAGGTTTATAAACTACTATTTTCTATTTCCCGTCTGCTTGTAGCTTTTTTTTTCTTCTTTTGAATTTTGCAAATATTTTACTAATCCTTTTCTGTCTCTATCAACTTGTTAGATACATTTTTCTCATTATTGTAGCAGTTATGTCAGTTATTGCAACACCCAACATGGATTTAGTATAATCAAACAGATCAACATTATCTTTTCTTCAACCATAGAATTTTTCAACATTTAAATTCCATTTGTCCCCTTGCCTTTGACATTATTGTTGTCACATATTTGAATTTTATGAGTATTTTATAACCCAACAAGAGATTTTTTGTTCCATTATTATTCAGTTATTTTAATTGATACGTTTGCCTATTCTGGTTCTCTATATTTCTTATCAAATGTCGATGTTTTTCTTTAGAATCATTTTATTTCTGGCTAAAGAATT
>NW_007123671.1:0-609 GCF_000164805.1 Carlito syrichta
CGGATGTCTGGCCCGTCGGTTCTGAACCAAATGTGAATCCTGGGCTCCGGAATGCCCGTGTCCCTGGCCAGCTCCTCCCTGGCGGCCATGCCAGGATAGCGATTCCTCTCAAAGGCTTGGACCAAGATGCTGGTCTGGGACCTGCTGATGGCCGTGCGCTTTCGGTAACCATCCTGCCGGAGGCGTTCCTGGGGCCGAGGTCGAGGCCCTTGTGGGTTCCGCTTGAAGTGGTGGGCTCTGGCATTCTGAAACCAAATCTGGATCCTCGACTCGGCAATGCCCAACTCTTGGGCCAGTCTTTCTCTGGTCTGAATGCCAGGGTAGGGGATCTGCTCAAAGGATGCCTGGAGAGTGTCCCTTTGACTCGGGCTCAAAATCAGTCTCCCTCTTCGTCCAGACTGGCGAGGGAGGGAGCTGTGTGAAGGCCTGGGAGGCTCCATGGCGGGAAGGTGCCCGCTGGGTCCCGCAGGCGCTGCTGGCCAGCTCCTCTCTGCACAGGACTGCCTGGCACCACAGCCACACGTCCCACCCTGCGCTGAAATACCTCCCCACCCACCCCACCCGGTCGTGACGGTATTCAGGACCCCCAGAGGTGGGGGCGAGGGCCCC
>NW_007123672.1:0-782 GCF_000164805.1 Carlito syrichta
TCTTATTTCCCTTCCTTTTTGTGACTGAGAATTATTTCATTGTATGAGTAGACCTCAAATCATTGTATGAGTTGATGGACAGATGAACACGTTAGTTCTACCTTTTGGCTATTGTGAATGATGTTGCTATGAACATCAGTGTACAAATATCTGTTCAACGGTGGCTCAGCCTGTCATCCCAGCACTTAGGGAGGCCAAGGTGAGTGGATTGCTTGAGCTTGTGGGTTTGAGACCAGCCCAGGCCACTTGGTGAGACCTTGTCTCTACACTAAATCAAAAATTAGCTGGGTGTAGTAATGTGTACCTGTAGTTCCAGCTACTTGGAAGGGTGAGGTGGAAGGATCACCAGAGCCCAGCAGGTTGATGCTGGATTGGCATGAGTGTGCCACTGTGCTCTAGCCTGGGCAACAGAGTAAGACTCCAACTAAAAAAACAAAACAAAACAAAAAACACCAAAAAATAGATATCTGTTCAATACCCTGCTCTCAATTGTGGATTTATAGCTAGGAGCAGAATTGCTATGCCATAAGTTATTCACTATTTAAATTTCTGGGAAAGAGCTAGACTGTTTTTCTACAGTGGTCACACCAGTTTTCCATTTCTACCAGCGAGGCATAAATATTTCCAACTTCTCTGCATCCTCACCAACACTTGTTATTTTCCATTTATTATTATTATTGCCATCTTACTAGGTATAAAGTGGTATATCATTGCTGTTTAATTTGCGTTTGCCAAATGCCTAATGATGCTGAATGTTTTTTCATGTGCATGTCGCTCATTTG
>NW_007123673.1:0-747 GCF_000164805.1 Carlito syrichta
CGTTCTTTTTATATGTATATATATATATTTATTTATTTGTTTGTTTGTTTTTTTGAGTTGGAGTTTCACTCTGTCACCCAGACTGGAGTGCAGTGGCCGCTCCCGGCCACCGCAGCCTAGACCTGCTGGGCTCCAGTGATCCTTCCACCTCAGCCTTCCAAGTAACTGGAACTACAGGCGCGTGCTACCATGCCCGGTTAATAATTTTTTGATTTATTGTAGAGATGAGGTCTCGCCAAGTTGCCCAGACGGGTCTCGAACCTGCAGGCTCAGGCAATTCACTCACCTCAGCCTCCCAAAGGCAAGGGATTACAGGTTGAGCCACTGAGTCTGGCAATGTATATTTATTTTTAAGCATAAGAAAAATATTTTAACCTATACTGAGAAATATGAGAAAAGAAGAGTTTTTCCATACTAAAAGTTAAATATGATATTAAAGAAAGTCAGTCATGCAGATGATATTGTCTATAATTTCTTTAACAGAACTATGGAAGATTCGGACTAGATGTGGAAATATTTTTCTGAATTTTTTTTTGTATTTCCTCGGACTTTACCTCTTCTTGAAAATGGAGTTTTTATGAAATGAACTATCATGGATAATGGCTGAAAAGTTATAAATGAATGATTATATTGTAACACATATGAATTTGATGGTTTCATTATGAGTCTTTCAGAATAACTTCTTAAAATGTTCCACCACAGCAGTCTTATAAATTCTGTTTAATTACATCTGAAATATCATGTGCA
>NW_007123674.1:0-624 GCF_000164805.1 Carlito syrichta
CATTGTCTCTTCCGATCTAATTTTACATTCCCATCTCTTCTCATTTTGGGATGAGGGAGTTTCTTCCTCCTGTTCTTTCATTTGACATATACTGCAGCTTGAAGGGCTTCTTTTGGGGAGTCATGCGAAGACTCCAAAGTTTAGATAAGTGATTATTCTTTTTATGGTATAGTTTGAGCAAAGATTTCATGGTTTCAGAAAATTATAGGAATTAATTTATGTGATGTTTATATTTTTCAGCTTTATGTAATCATAGCTTCTCAAAAAATTTAATGTGCAAAAAAATCCATTTTAATATTCCTCCCATTAATGAATATTTTATGTTCTAGAATGCAGTGTTTATTTAGCATAGGCATTACGTGTTTATATATTGAGACCAAATACTTGGTGTGGTTTGTTTTTAGCAGCTTTAAATAGCATGATATTTTAAAAAGCATTACAGAAGGAAACTTTTATTATTAATTTCTAACACATTCCCATAATGATGAAATAAATCCTAAGTCTGATAGAATTGTGTGATAATAATAATAATAAAATGGTTTTCCCCCCCTGGATTCAGTGCTTAATAAGTGTGCCAAAAATTTTAGGGATGTGGTTGGGTTAAAGGTTTGATTTTTTTGTTGT
>NW_007123675.1:0-748 GCF_000164805.1 Carlito syrichta
CCTAAAAACCATTTGTTCTTTGAAAAGTCTGATTTTGCTGAGTACAACTGTGTAAAATTCCAAAAGCAATATATAATTACTCAACACGACCCCCTCCCTTTCCTAAACAAGGGTATAATACCCCACTTCTCCTGTTCTGGGGGCTCAACCTCAATTTAGATGCATTAGTTCCTTGAGCCCGCTGTGACGGTTAGCGTAATAAAGTTGCCATTTCCTATAAGGGCCTCAGTGTTACAATCTCTCTGCCTTCCCACTACATATCTGTTGAACTTGCTGGGAAATGGAGAGTTTGGAAACCGTGTATTCCACCTCCTTTGTCATTGAGATATGACCTCCAGGGCAATGGGAAGAACAATCTTGCCTGGCGCACAATGCATCTTTTGATCTGAAGGAGAGAGGCCCCTCCCGGTGCACTGAAGCTCGGATCACGAAAGCACAACAGGAACCCAAGAGGTGAGGAACTGACATAAGGATGACCACCTGACCTAAAGGACAGAAAGACCAGAAAGACCACCCAACGGAAAGGGTAAGAATAAAGACCTTTGCATAGACCTGCGAATAGATGGCAGAAGGAGAGCTTGATCACCTCCTGCAGCCAGGTAGTTATGTCCAGCTGAAGAAAGGGCTGTAAAGGCAGTGTATGGAAACACTGTCTGAGACGAACCCGTAGGCTTCTTAGGATTACGATGGAGAGTTGAAAAATGTGTTGTGTGATTGTGTGTATATGAAACGGAGGGAGGGAGGGCTC
>NW_007123676.1:0-693 GCF_000164805.1 Carlito syrichta
CGAGCTGATACCAATCCTACTGAAGGTATTCCAGGCGATTGAAAAAGATGGAACTCTCCCCAAATCATTTTATGAAGCCAACATCACATTGATATCCAAGCCAGGTAAAGATCCAACAAAGAAAGAGAACTACAGGCCAATGTCTTTGATGAACATAGATGCTAAAATTCTCAACAAGATCCTAGCAAACTGGATTCAATAGTACATCTCAAAAATCATCCATCATGACCAAGTAGGCTTCATTCCTGGGATGCAAGCCTGGTTCAACGTTCGTAAAACCATAAATGTGATTAAATACATCAACAGATGTCAAAACAAAAACCACATGATCATATCATTAGATGCAGAAAAAGCTTTTGATAAAATCCAGCACCCTTCTTGATAAAAACCCTTGAACATCTAGGCATACGGGGAACATACCTCAAAATAGTAAAAGCCATCTACGAGAAACCCACAGCCAGCATACTCCTAAATGGACAAAAATTGGAACCAATTCCCCTGAAAACTGGAACTAGAAAAGGATGCCCACTCTCTCCCCTCCTGTTCAACATAGTATTGGAAGTCCTGGCTAGAGCAATCAGAGAAGAGGAGGAAATCAGGGGTATCCAAATAGGAAAAGAGGAAGTCAAGTTATCTCTCTCTGCAGATGATATGATTGTGTACCTTGAAAACCCATGAGAATCTGTCAAAAAC
>NW_007123677.1:0-689 GCF_000164805.1 Carlito syrichta
CTGTAACTTGTGCTCGAGCCCACGTGACAACTCAACCGCTCTGTACTGTACACTCACATTCACACACTCGCACACACACTCCAACTACTCTGCCCAGCTGCACTCTCAGAACCCTGCTGAGGCTGGGCTGGGTGGCATCCCAGTGTATTGTTGAAAGGGCACTCAGCCAGCCTCTTCTGATGCACAACCAATAATGGACATGGAACTTTACACAACTTTGGCCACCTGCCAAACCTTAACCAATGGAAGACCAAAGAGCCAAGACCATAGAAAAATGCAATGCCATACCGTAACACTAATTATTTTTAAATTGGGTGGAATCATTCTGAAGAATAAAGCATTGCGCGTATGCAAATAGCTGAACAGCTGATCCTTACGTATTTTTAATATTACAATTTCCAGGTTTGGAATTCATGAAAGTTATACTGCTGTCCTTATTAACAAACTGCGGAAGAAATGGTGTTAAGACTTAAAGATTTCCTTTACCTTTCCATCTTCTTACATCTCTAGTGATTGTTTAGGTCCATAGATTTATTGTTAAGCAAGGAAAGAAATGTCACTGTGACTCACACTTTCATTAGGTTGATTCGAGTTGAGTATCTAAAAACAAAAAGTTCACTCCTGCTAGATTATTCATCTAAGTTACTTCCTGAAATGTGTCATTTGATCCTCAAAACAACAGATAAATG
>NW_007123678.1:0-741 GCF_000164805.1 Carlito syrichta
ATATAGTGCCTGTGAAGCAAATGGGCTTTCATGCATTTTAACATAAAATTTGCATTCATTGAAACAACAACTCAATATTTTAATCAAAAGTCCTCAAATGTATAGATCGTTCCCATTTATGACTTCCAACATTTTTCCAAGACAACAAAAATTTATCCGTGTATATTTTTTCTGCTGTTCCAGAAAGTTAGCTTTCAATATATTAACCCTGATTTTTAACCTTACAAAATACAAACAACAAAAATACAGAAATATAAATCATTGCGAGTGGTGAAAGAAACTGCACTTCATGCTTAGGTGATTTCAGTTTACACAGCTCAAGGCACTGGTAATCTGACACAGGTCTCCTTTAACAATATGTAATGAGGCCTTCCCTAGAGATTCTCACTACAGTGCATTGCATTTAGCTGAATATGTGCACAAAAGACTCACTGGACGTAGATTTTATCACTCAGACTACTCAAAATTATATGCAAACTACTGAAAAAGAAAAACATGCAGGCGTCAAGTTTTCTTTTTTTAAATCTTCCTTACCGATAGATAAAAGTCACAAAAGGCAAACACTTGAGGCTATCGTGCTCATTAAATTTTAAAATTCCATTTCTGCATTTTCTATTTGTGCAAATAAATCTGAAATAAGCAAAGCACGTGGGTACATTTTCAAATTCATGCTCGTATTAATAAAGCAAAATTCAAATTACCCATACACATATTATGGTATCGTCTTCATTAATTTTGTGG
>NW_007123679.1:0-370 GCF_000164805.1 Carlito syrichta
CAGTAAACTATTTTAGTCTATCTGTATGTAATTCAGAACATCAACAGGACCCTTGGGAGTGAAGTGGCCACACGCAGCACTCACTCTTTCAGCCATCAGGGTATTACTTTCCTTCTTAGCTGAGTCGTGAATTGACCACTGGCCTCATGTGTGGGTCCCTCCAGCCCCTCTGCTCCTCTCCTGGCTGAATACAGTTCATCAAGATACTAGGTCCCACGGGAACTCTGCATCCAACAGAGAAATATCCCAGACCCTGGAATGGTGTAACACCCACCTGGTGAAATAATAAAGACTGCACAACAATCAAACACAAAAAACCCAGTGGTGGAAGCTGACAGACTCTGAAAAATTAGCACGGGGGGGAGGGAGG
>NW_007123680.1:0-711 GCF_000164805.1 Carlito syrichta
CGGATCGCTGGAGCTCAGCAGTCGAGGCTGCGGTGGCCGGGAGCGGCCACTGCACTCCAGTCTGGGCGACAGAGTGAGACTCCAACTCAAAAATAAAAAGAAAAAGAAATAAAGAAATAAAAATACACTGACAAAACATTGAAGTAAGAGCATGCTTATAAATATAAAAACAGGAAATTGACTTTTTATGCAACAAAAATGCGAATTGATAGTCTTTACATAGGCAGGATTCTGTTTGATATGTGGCTCAGCCTGTAATCCCGTGCCTTTGGGAGGCTGAGGTGAGTGGATCACCTGAGCCCGCGGGTTCGAGACCCGCCTGGGCAGACGAGACCTCATTTCTACAATAAAAATCAAAAAAATCAGCCGGGCGTGGTAGCACGGGCCTGTAATTCCGGCTACTCGGAAGGCTGAGGTGAAGGATCGCCGGAGGGCGACAGAGTGAGACTCCAACTCAAAAAAAAAAAAAAAAAAAAAAAGCTCACACTTGATAGGCAAGTGAAAACCTGTCAAACTGTTTATAATATGTTAATGTGAACTTAGAATAAATATAGTAGGGTATCCGATGTGCCCTTTATGGTGTAAGAAATAATAGAGCCATGAAAAATATACATAT
Source organism: Carlito syrichta (assembly GCF_000164805.1). Lineage (NCBI taxonomy): Eukaryota > Metazoa > Chordata > Mammalia > Primates > Tarsiidae > Carlito > Carlito syrichta. Next base: position 617 of record NW_007123680.1, read on the forward strand.
GTGTGTGTTAAAAATTTTGCTTTTATGTGGTTTTTATATATCTTGAATAATAACTCTGCCTAGAAATAACTGCATTTCATGTTTTGATATATTTC
>NW_007123681.1:0-717 GCF_000164805.1 Carlito syrichta
CACCTAAAATAACAATCACAAAGGTAAGAAGAGCTAGCACCTCATCTAAGCAACTTTGGCTTTCCAGGTAAAATCTGCAGTTCTGCTTCCAAACTTTCCCATGGATGGCAGTCCTGAACTGTGACCCAAAGTCTCATCACCATCCTCACCTGAAAAGCACCGTGAGAAACATTGGTTAAAAAAACAATTTCTTCACTAAGTCTCTCCGAAACACATTGTTTATTTGCTTCGGTAAGCCTCTAAAGATGTTTTGTGGCTTTACAAGTTCCAAGTTTGAAGTTGAAATTCTTAGGAGGTACATTATCTGCAAGTTTGACATTTAAAATGTATGGGGCTACCATGCTTTTGTTAAAACACTTTATATTACATAAAGGGGGGGAAAGGCAAGACTCTCAAATTTCTACAGGTGCTGGCGCATTTCAGATTTTATAGTTCACATTATTCCTATAGAAGAACGCGCTGATGGCGATGACACTGGAAAGTGAATTCCTTAGGTCGTGGGAGCATAATGACAAACATGAGCGACCTGCAGCCCTGGGTCATCTCATGAACAAACCTTCTCTGTCAGGTAGGATTTCTGGTTTGCTTGGCCCTGAGAGACTTAAAGTATGCCTGAAAAGAGACTTTTGAAGGTTTCTACAGAGCATTCATTTTTCTGCTTGTTTTATCACAAAATTCTTGCAGCAGTCTAACACCACCCAACCCGTGTTCTGAAGG
>NW_007123682.1:0-826 GCF_000164805.1 Carlito syrichta
TGGTATACATGTACATGCACCCATAAAACCCCACCCACTTCCTGACCATGTGACAATAGTCAGTTAACAATTGTTACCCAGGAAAGTGGTAGAAAATTATAAAAGGAGGAAATTTCATACATTTTTATGCTTTTGTATTTAGAAGCACAAATTACATTATGAATTTTCTATATGCTTTATAATTTATATGACATTCATATATAAACTATATAATTGTTAATAGCTAATTTTAAAATCAGCTCTAAACAAAGCAAAAATGCATGCCCAAAGAATAGAAACAGTGAAGAAAATAAAATACAGGAAGATTAAATTTCTTTCAAAGCAAATATTACTCATCATTCAATCTGAGTCAGGAAAATTATTTAATGTTACTCCCACAAACAAGTTTGAAATGACACCACATTCTAATATATGTGTCAGAAAGAATTCGTTATAAAATATATCCTGAGTCCTAGCTTGGGCAATTAGACAAGAGAAGGAAATTAGGGGTATCCATATAGGCAAAGAGGAAGTCAAGATATCCCTCTTTGCTGATGATATAATCCTATACCTTGAAAATCCAAGATAATCTGTCAAAAACCTGCTTGCACTGTTTAAGTACTTTGGAAAAGTCTCAGGGTACAAAATAAACGTGCATTCCTATACATCAACAATAAGCAGGTAGAGACACAAATAAAAAGCACAATCCCTTTTACATAGCCACAGAAGAATGAAATACCTCAGCATCTTCCAAACTAGAGAAGTGAAAGACCTTTACATGAGAACTGCAAAACACTGCTCAAGAAATCCAAGAAGACACAAACATAATGGAAAACTATTTCATATC
>NW_007123683.1:0-609 GCF_000164805.1 Carlito syrichta
CAACTCCGTGTGGAGACCCCGTGACCACCAAGTGACCAGGCCCAGGCCAGACCACCATCTGGCCCCCATGGCCAACTCACAGAATCATTAGCTAAAGAGATCAGGAATGGCACACTGCTGTCCACGGGCCAAGCCTATCTTTGCAATTAGGTTTCATTAGGACACAACCATACCCACTTACTTTGGCCACTTTTTTGCTACAGGGGAAGCGGAGACACAGACCCCATGGCTGGCAAGCACAAATTACTCTCTGGCCTGAAGCATGACGTTTTTCCCTGTTTTGTTGTTTTCCCCAAAGCTTTGGGGTGGTTTGTGACACAGCAAATATTAATCAATACACAAACCTGACCGGGCTTGGTGGCTCAGCCTGTCATCTCAGCACTTTGGAAGGCTGAGGCGAGTGGATTGCCTGAGCCCACGGGTTTGAGACCCACCTGGGCAACTTGGCGAGACCTCGTCTCTACAATAAAAATAAAAAATGATCCGGGCATGGTAGTGCACACCTGTAGTTCTGTCTTCCTAGAAGACTGAGGCAGAAAGATTGCTGGAGCCCAGCATGTCGAGGCTACGGGGGCTGGGAGCATGCCACTACACTCCAGTTGGGTGATA
>NW_007123684.1:0-734 GCF_000164805.1 Carlito syrichta
CCAAATTAAGTTAAATATTTTTATGGTCATTCTGCAAGGTAACCACAAACTTTTAGATTAGAGGTTCTTGAAGCTGTTAGTTCATATGCAGTTTTTAAAAAAATCTGTATTCTTCTTGAGAGAGATTTCAGAGTTCTCATCAGATCCCAGATAGATCTAGAGACTTAGGCAACTTTGATTTATTTTTCAAAATAATTTAAAGTTTAGTTTTTAAAATGTAAATTTTAAATTGAGAAATTGATGTATAATTCACAGAAAAAAGGTAAAAGGAAATTTCAGTATCGCTAGGTATAACTCTCTTGAAATCTAACATTCACCATGTCTACAAGGGTCAATAATTTTATCAAAATATTATCAAATTTATTCTTTATTTGGGAAGATTTTTAAATGTACTGTTTTTATGATATTAGGCATGCATTATGTCAACTTTACATCTCACTGTAAATGTAGACATTAAAAGTATATATGTATGTTTTTTTAATATTTTTTATTATGGTTTTGTGGGGTACAGTTAGGGGTTAGGTATACAATTACGTTTCATTCAGGCACCCTGTTGATAAGAGGTGTTTCCCCATCCCCAGACAGATATTTGCTACTGCTAAACCCATCTCCTTCTACCCCCCACAGTTTCTCAGTACCATCAGTCATTTTCATATAGTATTACATTGGATGTTCAAGGTCCATTATATAAGTGAGAACATGTGATGCTCGGATCTTTGTTTCTGTGAGAGGTC
>NW_007123685.1:0-704 GCF_000164805.1 Carlito syrichta
CATGCTAGAAAGAACCTATATTGCCAAGAATAATTTTTTTTTTTTTAGTTAAAACATTTAATTGTAAGGATTGAACAGTGGTTGCTACACAAGCCAATCCACAATCACAGCTTTTTGTAGTGTCCAGATGCTAATTTGAATAAAGGTAACACATACTAATTCTACTTTTTGGGTTTTTTTGAGTTGGAGTCTCACTCTGTCACCCAGGCTGGAGTGCAGCTGCAGGCTCACAGCCACCGCAACCTCAGACTGCCAAGCAGAGACGAGCCTTCCACCTCAGCCTTCCAAGTAGAGATACACGCAACCATGCCTGGCTAGTTGTTTTGATACATTGTAGAGATGAGGTCTCTACCAGTTGCCAGGCTGGTCTCAAATCTCCAGGCTTAGAAAATCACTAATGTGATTAACACTGTTCAGTATCTACATAAAATTGATTCTGCACATAGTTAAATACACAAAAGAAGACAATGACAGTACAATCACCAATAATTAAACCAAAGGTGTAATTTTTGAAATCACGTAATATGACAGGAAAAATCCTAGCTCTCTTACAGTCTAACTTAAAACAGTCTAGTCTTTTTCTATTTGAGATCCAAATAAATTTCCTTTTTTTCTATCTAAACATAATTTGAGGCTTTGACATAAATCTGAATTCAAACGATATACTTTGTCAAGCGTTTCAAAAACATTTTCAGCTCTGCTTC
>NW_007123686.1:0-751 GCF_000164805.1 Carlito syrichta
ATCATAGGATCTGTAGCAGCATCTGCCACTGCTTTGGCTCAAGAAGTTCACACAGCTAATCATGTGAATGATTTGTCCCAAAATGTTAGCTTAGCTTTATTTACTCAAGAACAGATAGATAAAGGTATTATTGATAGGTTGAATGCTTTAGAATCAGCATTAGTATATATAGGAAATCAAATACAACATATTAAGGTTCAGATGTCTGTAGCTTGTCACGCTCAATTTAAATGGATTTGTGTTACACCTTTGCCATATGATGGTCAGAATGTTAGTTGGACTGATGTTCAGAAACATCTTATGGGAGTTTGGCAGTCTTCTAATTCTTCTTTAAACATTCAACAGTTGCATAGTCAGATTACTGCTGTTTCTCCGGCACATCTTTCCTCACTTTCAGTTTCTCAACTGGCTTCTAGATTTATTTCTTCCCTTTCTCAGTTTGTGGCTTCCAATTCTGTCTGGAATCTGATCTATAATTTCATTGCTATTGGTATAATTGTTCTTTTTCTGCTGTTTATGTTTCCAGTCATCATCCAACGTTTAAGGAAAGCAGTTCAACGTAACTCTGATAATATTTATTTGGCAGTTCTTACTAATAAAACAAAAAAATAATGTCATCTATCAGCTGGTCACTTATGTCATAAAGGCTAATATTTTGTGTCATCAGCTCACCATTCTTCATTCTCCCTATGTCCCTCAAGTCTTTTATGCTCTTGGTATTCAGTGACGGGTAGATTCCAGCCACCTAGTA
>NW_007123687.1:0-359 GCF_000164805.1 Carlito syrichta
AGACTTAGGGAATCCTCTTGCCTCGGCCTCCCAAAGTGCTGGGATTATAGGCCTGAGCCACTGCACCTGGCTGCACAATGGGAATGTGTACCCTGTACTTGTCTTACCATTGTGTCTTGGAAGTAGATAAACTGTTTCAATTTCACAGGCTCACAGATGAGACTTTGGGCTCTTGAGTTGGTGCTGAACGAATTAGGATTTTGGCATTGTGGGATGGTATGAATGTATCTAAAAAGGATGTGAGTTTTGGAGGACCTAAGGTGGAATACTGTGGTTTGAATGTCACCTCCAAATCTCATATTGAAGTTTTATCTGCAATATGGCAGTACTAAAGGGGGGTCTTTAAGTGGTGCCTGGTC
>NW_007123688.1:0-767 GCF_000164805.1 Carlito syrichta
CCCCGGCCACCGCAGCCTTGACCTGCTGGGCTCTAGTGATCCTTCCACCTCAGCCTTCCAAGTAGCTGGAACTACAGGTGCGCGCTACCATGCCCAGCTAATTTTTGATTTATTGTAGAGATGAGGTCTCCCCAAATTGCCCAGACGTGTCTCGAACCCGCGGGCTCAGACAATCTACTCACCTCAGCCTTCCAAAGGTGCGGGAATACAGGCTGAGCCACCGAGCCTGGCTTACAGTGTGTTTTTCAAAGAGAAAAAGTTTTAACCCATGATGAGGCACAAGGTATCAATGTTTTTCTCTTTCTTAGTCATGTTATCATAACTAAGAGCTCTTGCCTACTCCAGGGACAACAACAATTTCTCCTAGGTCTTCTTTTATTTTATTTTATTTTTTTTGAGTTGGAGTCTCACTCTGTCACCCAGACTGGAGTGCAGTGGCCGCTGCCGGCCACCGCAGCCTCGACCTGCTGGGCTCTGGCAAACCTTCTGCCTCAGCCTTCCAAGTAGCTGGAACTACAGGCACGTGCTACCATCCCCGGCTAATTTTTTTGATTTATTGTAGAGATGAGGTCTCACCAAGTTGCCCAGGTGGGTCTCGAACCCGCAGGCTCCGACAATCCACTCACCTCAGCCTCCTAAAGGCGTGGGATTACAGACTGAGCAACTGCACCCAGCTAAAATAGTAGCTTTGAATATGTTAGCTAGCCTCTCTCACATTCGTCGTTTTACTTGATTTCATTTTTTTGATTGTCAAAATAAGAGCTCCT
>NW_007123690.1:0-447 GCF_000164805.1 Carlito syrichta
CATTCTTCTTCAGTTTTCCATTCCTGGAGCTGTGACCTTTTCCCTAATTGCTTTCATCCTCTACCTTCTTTCTTGTTTGCTGTACCATGCCTGCAGTGGGTTAGATCTTGTTCCTTGTGATTTCTCATTTATGACGAGCATGTTATTTTGACTCTCCATCTCTTTCCGTAAACCTGTGTGTGCTTCCTTTTTGAAACTGATTTTTTGGGTTGCATGTTTGTTTGGTAAGTTTTTCTGTTTTATTATTTTCCTCCCTGGCACAAAGAGTTCTTGGAGATGCTTTTTCTTTGGATCATGGTGCATTTTCACCCAGATCTGAGATGCAGCTGCTGCTGTCTGCATGCCGCCATGTGACCTGTTTGTCTTGTGTTTTTCTGAGCCACATCTTCATTAGCTCTGTGCTGGGTTCCCCTCTCATCTCGTTCCATCTGGGTGTCACCCTCTGGG
>NW_007123691.1:0-706 GCF_000164805.1 Carlito syrichta
CCTATCCTTTAACGAAAGAAAATGGAAAACAAAAGAATTATTCACATGTATGCCTGCATTGAACGAAAGCCACTTACAACCTTCTGCCACCCAGCATTACTCTAGAAACATTATTTCCATGATTAAATCCAAAGGTTTAAGAAAAGTAAAAGTAGCAGGCGCGGTGGCTCAGCCTGTAATCCCAGAACTTTGGGAGGCTGTGGTGAGCTGATTGCCTGAGCCCGCGGGTTCGAGACCTGCCTGTCAACGTGGTGAGACCTCATCTCTACAATTAAAAAAAATGAGTTAGGCGTGGTAGCGGGTACCTGTAGTTCCAGCTACTTGGAAGGCTGAGGCTGAATGATCGCCGGAACCAAGCAGGTTGAGGATGAAGTGTTCAGGAGTGACCACTGCACTCCAGTCTGGGTGACAGAGCGAGACTCCAACTAAAAAAAAAAAGAAAGAAAAACAGAAAACTAAAAGTAGTCAAGTAGAACTGCCCAGGAAGCCAACAGTACCAGCTAGCTGTAATCTCTTTCAATGTTGCCACTGCAATCAAGTGACACTGTCGCAATTTCCCTGAGCGCGTGTGCGCGCGCGCACGCACACACACACACACACCCGAAAAACATGCTCTAGGAAATGCACACACATGGCGGGAATGTACACATCAACATTGAGCCGAGAAAAAAGCCTACAGACAGCAGCCGCAGGATCCACATGAAAA
>NW_007123692.1:0-581 GCF_000164805.1 Carlito syrichta
GCTGGATAAAGAAAATGTGGTACATATACATGATGAAATATTACACAGCCATAAAGAAAAGCAAAATTATAAACATTGCAGCAACTTGCATGAATTTAGTCTATAATAATTCTTATTTTATCACAGAAAAAAAGATCTGAGTACTACATGTCCTCACTCATAAATGGACCCTGAACAAGAAAGGGATTGCAAGTAGTGGGTCACTACCAGGGGAAGGGGCACACATAACATCAATAAAGGTACCCAATCACAAACCAGGTGAAGTGGGAATCATGGGGTGGCCCAAATTTTTTTGTAGGATGACCAACCATGTACCTAACCCTGAATTGTACTCCACATCTTTAAAATAAAAATTATAAAAAGATACACTAAAAATGGTAGCAATATTAACAATATAGTTAACATATATTGAACACTCATGTTCTAAGGATGAATCTAAAAACATACACTATCTCATCTAATTTTATAGTCATTATATGAGGGAACTATTCTCAACACCCATGGAGAAACTCTGGCAAAACAAATGTAAAGAGATACCCAAACTTACATGATGAACCTGGAGTTTGAACCTAGGCACAACT
>NW_007123693.1:0-689 GCF_000164805.1 Carlito syrichta
TACCCCTTGGAAGGCTGCTCACTGACTGGGACAATTAGCAAGAAATAGACAATTATGCTAAGCCACAAAAATGTAGGGATTGCTTGTTACAGTGGTTAGCCTCTCCTGAGCAGTGTAGGGAGAAAGTGGATATTTAAACAGCCAGCCATATCCACTGCTTAAATCCTGGGATTGGTGGGTAACAGATGATACCACTGAATTACTACCTTGCTAATAACAATCTGTGAAACATCAGATAAAAGCCCTTGAAGCTACAAAAGAATGAAAGGCAAGCAGATATGAGAAAGAGTCACTGGTTTATAGGTGAGAAAAGCCCAAGCTCTGAAACGCAGAGGGTTCTTGGACTTTGCACTTTGGCTGCATTGTTTCAGCTTTCTCTTTGTGGAGAGAACAGACTAGATTAGATCTTACAGGTGACTTGTCCCTTTGGTGCCACAGACTCATCTAAGATTTCAGACTAAAACTCTCCAGGTGGCAGAGATCACCCATGAATTTATACCTGAGTTCCAAGCACGACAAAGAAAGGACACACTCTCATCTTTGACTCCTGTTCAAAGGGAAAGTCAGCTTTGTGGTTACTGCTCCTGAGGGGCCAATGTTGACAAGGAAGGAACAGTCAAATGGGACTGATTATGCTTAGTGTGTACCTCATGCCTTCCCAATGCCCAGCCCTTTGATAGAGGGCATTA
>NW_007123694.1:0-767 GCF_000164805.1 Carlito syrichta
GAATAAACTAGCTAACTTAACCAGCTACCCAGCAGGGTAGCCAGTCTATTAACTAGCTAGCTACCTGGCTAGCCAGATGGGAAGCAAGCTGAATTAAGTTGCTGACAACTAGCTAGCCAGCTGTATAGGCAGCTGACTTAACTAGCTTGCTACCTAGCTAGAGAGCTGGATAGCCAGCTGTCTTAATTAGTTGACTTAACCAGCTAGCCACCTGGCTAGCCAGCTGACTCAACTAGCTGACTTAACCAGCTGGTAGCCATCTGGATTAACTAGCGATCTACCAAGATGGCTAGCTGGCTAGTCAACTGACTTAAAAGCTGACTTAATTAGCTAATCTGCTGGCTAGCCAAATGACTAAACTGGCTCACTATGTAGCTAGCCAGCTGACTAAACTAGCTGACTTAAGTAGCTGGCCTGCTTGCTAGTCAGCTGTATTAACTAGTTTGCTATATAGCTAGCCAGCTGACTGAACTAGGTGACTTAACTAGCTAGCCAGATGTCTAGCTGGTTGATTTCAGTAGCAAGCTAGCTTGTGAGACAGCTGGCTAGGTAGCTGACTTAACTAGGTGACTCAACTTTCTAGCCAGCAGGTTAGACATCTGACTTAACTATCTAGTGACCTAGCTAGGCAGGTGACTAAGCAGCTCACTTAACTAGGTGACTTAAGTAGCTAGTCAGCTGGCTAGCAGGGTGACCTAACTCCCTAGCTACCTAGTTAGCCAGCTCGATATCCAGCTGTCTAAATTAGCTAGCTACCTATGCAGCCC
>NW_007123695.1:0-741 GCF_000164805.1 Carlito syrichta
GAGCAAACCTAAACCCCACTGCATGGAAAGACTGTAAGGTGGGGGAAGTGGGTTCCAGTGAACCCATACACCTGTTGGTGGATATTGGGATCTGCAGATAGATTCTGAATTACAACTCCCCCTCAATTAAATCTCAAAACAGTAAAAAGTACAGCCCCAAACCACAGTCCAGCCTCAAAAGTGAACAAAGCCAGAGGATGCTCATAAGGAAGAACAGGAGATTGGACAAGAAGAAGTAAAAGCAACTTCACATTTCCTGAAACACAGATTTAAAGAAGGGGAGGGAAAGGGGGAGAGAAAGATCTACACAAATGAAGAAAAATGAAAAGAAGAATATGGGTCTATTACAGACCCCTGGGAGGTCAGACACTGAGAAAATTGACTTCAGAATGCAAACAATGAAAAGCCCCCAGAATGACTGGTCTCAAACTACAAACCCAGATATCAAGACATTAATGGAGAGATTAAAAAGAAAGAGAACTACAAGCCAATATCTTTGATGAACATAGATGTTAAAATTCTCAACAAGATCCTAGCAAACCAGATTAAATAACACCTCTCAAAAATCATCCAACATGACCAAGTAGGCTTCATCCCTGGAATGCAAGACAGGTTCAACATTCACAAGACCACAAATGTAATTAAATACACCAACAGACGTCAAAGCAAAGGCTACCTCATTATAGCATTAGATGCAGAAAAAGCTTTTGACAAAATCCAGCCACTGCTTCTTGATAAAAA
>NW_007123696.1:0-720 GCF_000164805.1 Carlito syrichta
AGCCACAAAAAAAATGAAATACCTTGGCATCTTCCTAACCAGAGACGTGAAAGACCTTTACAATGAAACACTGCTCAAAGAAATCAAAGCCGACATGAACAAGTGGAAAAATATCCCATGCTCATGGATCAGAAGAATCAACATTGTGAAGATGTCCATCTTACCTAAGGCAATCTACAAATTCAATGCAACACCCATTAAATTACCAACAACATTCTTCTCAGACCTAGAAAAAACAACACAGGAATTCATATGGAAACACAAACATCCAAGAATAGCCAGAACAATCCTCAGCAAAAAAAACAAAGCAGGTGGTATCACAATACCAGATTTCAAGCTTTACTATAAAGCTACAATCATCAAAACAGCTTGGTATTGGTACAGGAACAGGAATATAGATCAATGGAACAGAATTTGAGATTCCAGAAGCAAAACCTCAAATTTCTCAACCAAACTCATCTTCGACAAAGCCCCCCACCACCTACCAATGGGGAGAGGAGAACCTTATTCAGTAAATGGTGCTGGGAAAATTGGCTGACCACATGCAGAAGATTGAAAATAGGACCCCTATCTATCCCCATGCACAAAGGGTTAACTCCAAATGGGTTCAAGAGACCTAAATGTAAACTCTCTAACCATTAAGACCCTTAGAAAAGGAAGGAATACTCTCATGGGAAATCGGAAACTGGCATTCCATTCCTGTACAAACCCGAAACCCAC
>NW_007123697.1:0-668 GCF_000164805.1 Carlito syrichta
AAGAGTCTCTTCAATAAATAGTGCTACTGTAATAACTGGATATCCACACGCAGAAGAATACACCATATATATACACCAATATATCTTTTACCATATACAAAAATCAAATCTAAATGGATTAAAGATGTAAATAAAGGCCAGGAGCTGTGACTCCTGCCTATAATTTCAGCACTTTGGGAGACCGAGGTGAGTGGATTGCCCGAGCCCAAGGGTTCGAGACAAGGCTGGGCCACTTGACAAGACCTCATCTTACAATAAATCTAAAATTAGCCTGGTGTGTTAGTGTGTTCTGGCTACTTGGAAGGTTGAGGTGGAAAGATCGCCAGAGCCTAGCAGGTCAATGCTGGGGTTGCAGTGAGTGTGCCATTGCACTCCAGTCTGGGTGACAGAGTGATTGAAAATTCACCAATGTGTTTTATCTCTGTATTTTCTTCTTTCTTGTATAAGTGATGGTAACATTAAGATCATGTTAGATGTAAAAAATAAAATGAAAGACTTTCTTTATGTTCAATTTTTGACATAGTTGAAATAATACCAGAGTTATCTGTTACTTGATCCTTTAATATTGTGAAACCATTTGTGTCTTCTTCAATGTTAGCAATTAATCACTTTTCCAATAGCTTCTGTTATAGAGATTGTATCAAATATTTATATTCTTAATTTTTATT
>NW_007123698.1:0-543 GCF_000164805.1 Carlito syrichta
GAATGGCAACACAGAAATTTATATGGAAACATAAATGACCACAAATAACCAAAATAATCCTTAGCAAAAGAAACAAAGCAGGAAGTATCACACTTCCAGGCTTCAAACTCTACTATGAAGCTATAATAATCAAAACAGCCTGGTACTGGTACAAGAACAGACATATAGACCAATGGAACAGGATGGAGATTCTGGAAGCAAAACCTCAATTTCTCAACCAATTAATCCTCAACAAAGCCTCTACTAACAACTACTAGGGAGAGAAGAAGCTTATTCAGTAAATGGTGCTGGGAAAACAGATTGACTACATGTAGAAGATTGAAACAGAACCCCTACCTATCATTATACAAAAAAAAAATACAATAAATGGATCAGACTGAAATATAAAGCCTCAAACTATGAGAATTCTAGAAAAGAATGTAAGGAGTGTAAGGAATTCTAGAAAAAAATGTTAGTCACCTTGGAGTAGGCAACCAATTGTTGACCTAGACTCCAAAAGTGAATGTCATAAAAGATAACTAGTGTGACCTCATCAAACTGAAA
>NW_007123699.1:0-2219 GCF_000164805.1 Carlito syrichta
CCCTGCTGACTAGCAAGCTGACTTATCTAGCTAACTACCCACTTAGCCAGCTGGCTGGACAGCCAACTAAACTAGCTGACTTAACCAGCTACCCAGTTGGCTACCCAGATGATTTAACTCAACGACATCACTAACTAGCCAGATAGCTATCTAGCTGACTTAACTAGTTAGCTACCTACATTGCCCATTGGCTTATCAGCTCTCTTAACTAGCTGGATTAACCAACTAGCCAGCTGGGTAGTCAACTGACTTAACTGGCTTGCACCTTAGCTAGCCAGCTGGCTAGCCAGGTGACTTAACTAGCTGACTTAACAAGCTAACTACCTAGCTAACCAGCTGACTTAAATAGTTTGCTAAATAGCTAGTTACCTAGCTAGCCAGCTGACTTAAGAAATTAGCTAACTACCTATCTACCTAGCTAACAAGCTGACTTAGTTAGCTGCCTAGCTAGCTTGCTGACTTAACCAGATGGCTACATAGTTAGCTTACTCGTTATCTAACATTCTAGCTAGCTGACTTAATCATCTGACTTAACTCGTTAGCTAATGAGCTAGCTAGCTGATTCAACCAGCTGACTTAATTTGTTAGAAAACTAGCTAGCTAGCTGACTAATCCAACTGACTTAACTTGATAGCTAACTAGCTAGCTAGCCTACTCAAACAGCTGATCAACCCCTTTTGCTAACTAGCTAGCATGCTGACTCAACCAGCTTATTAACCCATTAGTTAACTAGCTAACTACCTGACTCAACCTGCTGACTTAACCCATTAGCTAACTACTCAGCTATCTGTCTTAACCAGCTGACTAAATTAGATAGCTGACTTAACTAGATGACTTAGCTAGCTGACTTAACTACTTAGCTAGCTGAATTAACTGGTTGACTTAACTAGTTAGCTAACTGACTTTACTACCTTAATTAGTTAGCTAACTATAAAGCTAACTGAATAAATAGCTGACAAATAGTTAGCAAACTATTTAGGTAGCAGGCTTAAGTAGCTGACTTAAATAGTTAGCTAACTAGAGAGCTAGCTGTCTTAGCTGACTTATCTAGCTAGGTAATTAGCTAGCTGACTTAGCTAGCTGACATAACTAGTTGGCAAATGAGATATCTAGCTGTCTTAATGAGTTGGTTAACGAGTTAGCTAACTCTTTAAACTATTTGGTAAATGAGTTAACTAGCTGTTTCAATTAGTTGGGTAACGAGTTAGCTAGGTGACTTAACTTGTTGGCAGACGATGCAGACGACTACTTACCTGGTTTAACAAGTTGTCTGACTACTCGACTGACTTGTTAGCTGGCTTAACAAGTCGGCCCTTTAGTCGGCCAACTAGTTAGCTTTGTTAATAAGTTGGCTGATGAGTTGGCCCACAATTTACCCCATTAACTAGTTGGCTTGCTGGTTTGCTGACCTAACTAGTGGGGTGACTAGTTGGCCGCTTATTTAGCTGACCTAACTAGTCAACCCATACGTTAGCTAACCTAACTTGTTAGCTGACAAGTTGGCCGACTAGTGGGCCGATTGGTTAGCTGACTTAAATTTTTGGCTGGGTAGCCAGCCGACCGGTTAGCTTACTTAACTTGTCAGTCATCGAGTGAGCCCACAGTTGAGCTGACTTAACTAGTCAGCCAGCGAGTGAGCCGACTTGTCAGCTGACTTAACTATTCAGCCGGTGAGTGAGCTGACAGGTCAGATGACTTTAGTTGGCTAGTGAGTGAGCTGAATGGTCAGAATAATTAACTAGTCAGCTGGTGAAAAAGCTGACCGGTGAGGTGACTTAACTTGTAGCTGGCGAATGACCCAACATGTGAGCTGCCTTAACTAGTTGGCCAGCAAGTGAGGAGACCAGTGAGCTGATTAAACTAGTCAGCTGGCGAGCAAGCTGACTAAATAGCTGACCTGTTGGCCTGTGAGCGAGCTGACAACTTATTTGACCAGTTGGCTTGCGAGTGAGCCGACTATTTTGCTGATCAGTTTGCAGGCCAGTGAGCCCACTAATTAGCTGACCTGATGGAAAGTGAACGAGCCCACTAGTTATTTGATCAGATAGCTGAGTTGCTAGCTGACTAGTTAACTAAGTAACTAACTGATTTGCTAGCTGACTTAACTAGCTCGCTGACTAGCTAGCTGACTATCTAGCTGACATAACTAGCTAGCAAACAAGATATCTAACTCTCTAGCTTGCTGACTTCACTTGCTAGCTGAATAGTTAACTGACCTG
>NW_007123700.1:0-595 GCF_000164805.1 Carlito syrichta
TATGGCTAACATACCACATAAGAAGATGTTCAATATGTTGTTATCAGTAGGAGGAAACAGCTGGAAATAACAAATACTCAATAAGAAAACATGAGTAAATAAACAATTCTACATTTTGCTAGGAAAAAAAAACCGGTACATTTCATGGGACTGCCACCTCCGTAAGTTGTTCCTTTAAAGAGCTGCCTGGGAGACATAAGGATGTGTGCATGTGTCGTGAGCCATGGCCTTCATTCCTGGACGGTCAGGCAGCAAGCCAACCACGCTGAGGGGGCCCTGCATTACTGCCCAAGGAGAATGTTCTATTCTCTCTCCACAAGGGTGGCTTTCCAGTTCAGTCAGTTTCGCTTGAGTCTGGAGCCCTGACATATTAGATTCAATGCCTTTGACCTTGTGCATCCTTCTGTTCTTGCCCTGGGCCCAGTTTTCCTGCTCCCAAAGCTTCTCCCTCTCAGCTTCTTCAGAGCATGAGTCTCTGGTCTCCCAGAGAGCAGCTGCATGCCCGGTTCTCCTCATAGGGGTGGAGGGAAGGGAATCATCTGTTTGTTTTTCTTCCACCCACTGTAAGACCTCCAAGGGACTGGGCACAGCAATG
>NW_007123701.1:0-321 GCF_000164805.1 Carlito syrichta
ATTCTTTCACCTCAGCCTTCCAAGTAGCTGGAACTACAGGTGTGCGCTACCATGCCCAGCTAATTTTTGATTTATTGTAGAGATGAGGTCTCGCCTAGTTGCCCAGGCGGGTCTCGAACCCGCAGGCTCAGGCAATCCACTCACCTCAACCTCCCAAAGCGCGGGATGACAGGCTGAGCCATCGAGCTCGGCTACATCCATTTTTTTTTTTTTTTTTGAGTTGGAGTCTCACTCTGTCACCCAGACTGGAGTGCAGTGGCCACTCCCGGCCACTGCAGCCTCGACCTTCTGGGCTCCGGTGATCCTTCCGCCTCACCTTCC
>NW_007123702.1:0-389 GCF_000164805.1 Carlito syrichta
CCCGCCCTCCGTCTGCAAGCCACTCTGGAGACAGGCAGGCCGACCCCAGCCTAACCGGCCGCCTTAGCCCACTCTCCGCCGGCGGAGGCCCGGGAGGCCCCAAGAGGACGGGGGAGAGCGGCTTCATCCTGGAGGGGAGGTGGAGGGGACAAAGTTCTGGGGGCTTAGGCTATTAAGAACAATTGTGCTTTAGGTGCCCAGATTGACCACATTTATAGCAACTGATACCATCCCCTTATCAGGTTTATCCTTATCAGGCCTCTTTTGGGTGGCTGGAGGTTTTGCCTTTAGTGGCAACTGCCAATTTGTTTACCTTTTCTCTGGCTGGTGCTCATTTTGGAGTACTTCTCTTTGTTTTCTTTTTTCTTTTGCTTTACGACCTTCTAATC
>NW_007123702.1:409-15158 GCF_000164805.1 Carlito syrichta
GTCTGCAAGCCACTCTGGAGACAGGCAGGCCGACCCCAGCCTAACCGGCCGCCTTAGCCCACTCTCCGCCGGCGGAGGCCCGGGAGGCCCCAAGAGGACGGGGGAGAGCGGCTTCATCCTGGAGGGGAGGTGGAGGGCCTCCCCAGGCTGCCACAGTCGCCTTGCGCAGAGCCTGGAGACGCCCCCGACACCAGGGGGCCCGAATGGCGAGTGGCAGAGCCTCAGTCCTTGGCGACAGCATTAAGCCACCACACAGCCAATCCCAGACTTGCAGCCACTTGAGAAGAGCGCAGCAACAGACATTTCTCGGCTGCTTGAGCCAACTTGAATTAGGGATCTTACACCTGAAGTCAACATAATTTCTCACAGTTGAGGCTTTGCATATTGTCTTATGATTATGTATCAAATATAGATAACTTATTCCTCAGAAAAGCTCTTCCCTCCCCGACGACGCTGTGCCCATTCCTGTCTCGGCTTAGAGCCCCGCCCTCTTCCACCCTTCCCGCCTGCCGCTGCTGTCACTCAGCCACTTCACTAACAAGAACGCCGACAGCTGGCACTGCAGGACCTTGGTTAGGGCTCTAGCCTCTGAGACTGCTTTCATGTGCCAGCCCTACCTCCTCAGGCCAGTCCTGGAAGGCAGGAACAGTGGTTCCTCCCATTTCAGATCTATTACCCAATTAACATATTCCAAAAAGGCCAAACACGCCACAAACTCCTAAACAGAATATCCTCTCACAAGTTCAGTGCCTCGTGTGTCCAAACTAATCTCAAATGGGCAAAGGATTACTTTTTTTTTTTTTGTCCTTGATACTAACTTATGACAAAGTCCTAAAGGCCAGACCCATTTAGCTGCAAAAGCACCGGAACCCCATTACATCCCTGGGACTGAGTTCAGAGCCTGCGGCAAAGGGGACTTGTCCTAGGAACATGCCAACTGAATGAAAAGGTGGAGTGTAGTAATTATTAGCCTGGGACCCTGGGGCTCCAGATTCAGTCCCGCCTCCCTGGCTTCCCAGCTGTGGCACTTGGGAACAGATATTTCTTCTGCTCTTTGAGGCGGAAATAATAGTATCTACCTCTTAAGTTTAACCATTATTGTTATTAGTGAATGAAGCAACTTTAGGACTTTCCCTAAAGGGGAAAGTTTAAAAGACAAGTTAAGCAAAAGACCGCTCCTCTCCCCATCGAGCTCCCAGTCCCAAGTTCCCAGTCCCGAGCTAGTTATCGAGGACTGAACCTCATTTTGTTTAAATCCGTATCTACAGACTCTGGCAAACAGTGTTTTTATTCATAAATTCAGATAACACATAAAAATACTCTGGACACCCTAAAACATTCTAATTCTGAGAAAGATTATTTACAATCATACATCTAAAGCCTCATTAAAAAGTTAAAAAGCATTTAATTTAAAAAAAAATCTAGTGAGTACCTATTCAGACCAAGAGACGATTACAGATACCACAGAAGTGAATGCATCAACCTATTTAAAAAACATTATTAAAATTATATTACGGGATTGCCTGAGCCCGCGGGTTCGAGACCCACCTGGGCAGTGAGACCTCATCTCTACAATAAATCAAAAAATCAGCCAGGCGTGGTAGCGCATGCCTGTAATTCCAGCTACTCGGAAGGCTGAGGCAGAAGGATCGCCAGAGCCCAGCAGGTTGAGGCTGCGGTGGCCGGGAGCGGCCACTGCACTCCAGTCTGGGCAACAAGAGTGAGACCCCAATTCAAAAAAAAAAAAAAATTATATTATGAAGTATTTTTAGACTGAAATTGACACATGCTCTCATTGCAATATTCAACCGGCTCAGTATTAAATAGAAACTGAACCCAAGTTAAACGCACATCCCAGAATCTGCAGCAGAAGCAGGCTGCTCACTGCGTGAGAAGTTCAGACACAACGCAGGGGTTAAGCCCTAACAGCACCACCTGCCCCAAGGCTTTACACATGTCACGTTCTGTCCAAATGGAAGTAGAAGACCATTCTCACGCTGACTATAATGACTACAAAGTTCAGAAATCATTAGATGATTAATCATCCATCATCATTCAATAAAGGAGGCCTCAAATGATTCAGACTATCACAGATCCTTATGCACTGAGTCCAGTAGAGACAACCTTCAGGAGGACCAACCAACCGAAGGCATCTGAGAAAGTTTGGAACATGGAAAGGGCGAGGACGCATAGCATTCTTTTTTTTTTTTTTGAGTTGGAATGACTGGAGTGCAGTGGTACGCTCCTGGCCACCACAGCCTCGATCTGCTGGGCTCCGGCAATCCTTCCGCCTAGCCTTCCGCCTCAGCCTTCCAAGTAGCCGGAAGTACAGGCGCGTGCTACCACGCCCGGCTACACACAGCACTCTTTAGTTTCAATCCTGCGTAAAACTGAGATGATTTCCTCATACTAACGATACAAACTCCATAATTGGCATAAAGATATTATTTTACCCTCTCACCATAGAACTGATCCAATAACGCAGAAGAAAAACTAATTCCTAGGCAGCCTCATGATTTAACTGTTAGTAATGAGAACAGTTAAGTAATGATACAGGTTAACTCTAAAAGCACTCCCACATCCAGAAGTAAGCTACTTAGGGATAATTCAGAAGACAGCATTAAAACTCGACTGAATACAGCTGTGTCGCTTAAAGAAGCAAGTCAGGTTCTCTCAGGCCACCAACTACTGTTAAAATCTAACAGCCACACTCGTTGGTTTCCTCTGCAGTCACAGATTTAAAAGGCATATTACCAGCAATGACTTCTAGTGCATGAAGTTTAACCAGAACTTTTATGTGAATATTTTAATAAAGTTTCTCAAGGAGTTAACCGAAAAAACACTACACTGATCACTTAGGTGAATTTTAATTAATTCTAATGCTTTGAACTTTTGAATATTTTTTATTCTCAAATAACTAAAACATTAATTAGCCAAATTGTTATAACCAAACATAACAGGAGGAGGGTTTTAATCTGCTGATCTTGCAGGTAAGGCACTGTCAAATGAAGCAGTCTGCCCTGGACCTAAACACTGCATCAGATAATGAACTTGAATGCCAGAATTTTCTCACAATTGACCAAGAAGCCACCCGAGTTCATTCCCAAACAGAACATAAAGATAACTATGCCGAAAAACTCAGGCTGCCATGAACAGCCAGGTTGTGGAGGATCCAAGGAGCAAATGTTCAAAGGGAAAAGGAGGCAGCAAGGCTTTGTGTGCAAGGCAAACAGCACAACATCCGCAAGCCAGGTGCTGCCCCACAGCTGGGATGCAGCTGCAGCAGCCTGCTGCCTCCCGTAAAGGGGCATGCCACACTCAGAAGGAGCCTGCCTTTTCAGCCCACTGATGCCCGACTCCCGCCCCTGAGAAGCACACAGCTGTGAGCCCAGGAGCAGCCAGAACCACTGAAGACACAGGAGCAACCCTGCTGGTGTGTCCATGTAACCAAAGGCTGCAGTAAAACCAGATACACTTTCATGAAAATAAACACAGATATGTCACAGGTTTAGCATCCCTGACCAGAAATCCGAAATGCTCCAGAATCAGAACCGTTTTGAGCACCAAGTGGAAACTCCTCATCGGACACTTGCTCTCTTGTGGATCAAACATGGCTTCATGTGCAAAATTATTTTGAATATTGTCTATAATTACCTTCAGGCTATGTTTCATTATGAAACATCGATGAACTGCATGTTTAGACTTGGGTCTCACCCCCAAGATAGCTCATTATGTATACACAAGTATTCCAAGATCTGAAGTCCAAAGCACCTCTGGTCTCAAGCATTTAGCACAGTGAAATGTGAAATTCTCGTTTTTTCAAGAGAGAGTCTTCAGACATGTCCTGCTTGTGACAGGCTGCTCCAAAGGACCATAGAGCCTGGAAGCACGTTAGAGAGAAGTCAGGGAAGCCCTTGCTGGGCCACTTGTAAGATGACATGCCTGGCCCTAAGCGCCTGACCATAGTTCCTGAATGCAGATGCAGAAACGTGAAAACGTCTCCTGTGCCTGCCGTCAGGGCATTGTGAGAGACTCTGGACTGCCGAGAGCATGTCCAGGAAGTGCTGAAGAATCCGGGAAGTGCTAAAGTCCCTGTCTTATCATTGTCATTCATTTTCTAAGGAATCATATATCGTTTTTCTTCCTTTTTTTTTTAAAGCAGGATTTATTGAAAGGACAGAAAAGTTCCCACTATGGGAGGGGACTCAAAGGGGGTTGCCCGTAATTTTTCAGCAGCAATCTTTTTTCATTTCTGAATTAATCTGTCAAACATAGAGTCCAATATTCTGTATTTTCAACCATATTCCACATTAATTCTCACAACCACAATCAGACACAAATGTATCAACAAAATGTGTCCCAAGTGAACTAACTTCAACCAACAGAACAAAACAAATGAAAAAATCATTATATGCAACTATATCTTCTGTGGGTTCAGAAGAGAAAAAGAAAGTCCTCCAGTCCAGAGGAGTAGAAAAAAGCTCTTCATACTAGGCAGAATATCTGCAGGGGCCATAGTAAAATACAGCCATGTTTGTAGTGTTCAGGCCAGGGCATTCATCCACATAACAAAAGTAATACTCATATTCCTAACGTGAATGACTTTCTTTAATTTTCAGTAAGACAGAACATGCCCTTGAAGCCGCTCACTAATTCCCGTTCACGGGTAAACATATCAAGTGCCCAGGGAATACGAAATACTTTAGCATTTGGGGAAACTGCTCAGTCCCCATGATGAGCTATGTGGCCCTTCTTGTCTTGGATTGCTTAAATGGTTAAAAATCCACAGCCAGAAAGTGAGCCAAGAACAATCAGTAAAACTTGCACAGCTTTCCACTTCAGACCCTCGGTCTTCTGGCGCCCCAGCTGCGGCGGGCCCAACGCACCAAAGAACGTGTGAGGAGGTGTTCCACACAGCACAGGCAAGAGCAAGCCACAGAGCAAGTTCCCGACAACACTGAGTGGAGAAGCCGCGGAGCCAGCAGGCAGCAGGCTCTCCAGGGCTGGGCTGGAAACCTCCCTGTCTTGCTCAAGGGGCAAATGATCTGGAAAGGGAAGACGTGTGACCCACCCCAACGGGGGTGGCCACTAGGTTTCTTCTGACAACAAATTCAATAAGAGGTGCCTTTTAAACATTAGCTGCCTGCCGGGTGCAGCATGCACCTGTAATCTCGGCTACTCCGGAGACTGAGGCAGGAGGACTGCTTGAGCCCATAGGCCGCTGCATTCCAGCCTGGACAACATAGCAAGACTCTGTCTCTAAAAAAAAATTTTTATTAGAAAAAATATTACTTATACCTTTAACTATTACCTACATTCAGCAATTAGACAATTAGAATTTCCTATTACTAAATGAATGTTTTAAGTTACACCAAGTTATTTCTAGATGAAGCACAAACACATCTCAACCCATTTTTTAAGGCCATTATTATTCTGGTACCAAAACCAAAAGAAGACATCACAAGAAAGCCACAGACCAATCTTTTAGGAATATGCATATAAAAATCCACGACAAAGCAAGATGAAGCCAGCAACACATAAAAATGGTCAACTGCCCTGGATTCAGCCCAGGAATTCAAAGGTGAGTTAGTGTCTGAAAGTCAGCAAACGCAACACGACAGTCATGACACAACACAACTGACAGAAAAGACACAGAAGGAGTGCCTGACCAGACCTAGCACCCTTTTACAACAGAACACTCGGCAAACGAGGAGCCGAGGGCACGCCCTCAAACCTCTGGGGTGCTGACAGTGTTCTAAATTGAGACTGTAGAGATGCATTCATGATTCTGTATATGCGCTAAAAACCCTCGGTTGTACATTGTATGTACAACCGAGTTTATGGTATGCTAAATGCCATAAATGTTAATATGATATGTTAAATGTACAATAGAGTTTATGATGTGTTAAATGTAACTCAATCATGCTACAAAGAGAAAGCCAAAATAGCACTTAGTTGCAAGGAGAGGGAAAAAATAGCACTTAATTCCTAAACAATTTCACTTTACAAAGAAAAAAAAAGAGGCACCACTCACAACAATGTCAGGAGGAGGCAAGCCAGAATTCGACCATTTCTTTTCCCTTGAGAAATCTCCATGCTCAAGTGACCCTCAGTTACTTATGGGAGAATGGAAGAGCCTCAGGATTTCACTGACATGCTCACCCACGGGGATGGCAGTGAGCAAGGAGAGGTAGGAACATGAAAGCTATTCCTGAAGGGTCGTCCTCAGGGACACAGGCCTGGAATGTGCTGCTATTTTAGAGGCTAAAACAAAAGCAACAGTATTATACTCTGCCTGAAAAATATGGCAGCAGGTGGCCGGCGAGGCTTCTAAGACAGGGTAATTCAGAGAGGAAGTGTTGGCAGCATGATACCAGCACCACCTGGGACTCCGAGGCGCTCAGGGACCACATGGGCCTCAGCCAAGCCCCAGGCTGCCTCAGCTCTCCCCTTTTTGTTTGCAGATGGTCTTGGGAGAGTGATGAGCCCGAGTTGGCCCATAGTCACTAGACTGCCTAGCATCCCAGGCCCACCACAGGAAGCTATGCGACTCTGGGCAAATGCCTTCACCACTCCCAGTGTCTTAACAGTAAACAAGAGAGCTTGCCGAACTCGAATCAAGATTTCTCCTCAACTCTAAAGCCTGAAAAGGACTACTAATAAAGGGGGTTCAGCAATGTATGGGTTTCAATGTAAATTTTCTCTGGGAGGGAAATGATACAAAATTTTAAATAATACAATAAATACTTTCTCAAAAAACATAGAACCTACTAAGATATACATATATAACAGAACTTTGTTCTAAATTATAATCAGAAACTGACATTAATGACCCACTAGTAAATCAGGAAAAACTAAAAATGTACTATATGGCTACCCAATTTTAGAAAACACATACACTCTAAAACTAGACTTTAGTTAAAATAAAATTTCAGGCCAGGTTCGGCCTGTAATTCCAGCACTTTGGGAGGTGGAGGTGAGAAGACTGCCTGAGCCCACAGGTTCGAGACCAGCCTGAGCAACTTGGCAAGACCTCCTCTCTACAATAAATTTTTTTAAAAACTAGCTGGGCGTGGTGGTGTGCACCTGTAGTTCTAGCTACTTGGGTGCCTGAGGCAGGAAGATCACCTGAGCCCAGCAGGTGGGGACTACAGTGGCCATGAGCGTATCAGTGTTCTCCAGCCTGGGTGACAGAGCAAGACTCCAACTCAAATAAAAAGTAGAATTGTGTTTAGAAAAATGTGCCATACAGCCTAGACACGGCCTTTGAAAGACCTTACTGAAAGCAAGAGATCAAAAAAGTCAGGAGCTCAACCAATTCCTAGGTAGTACTGTGGGGGGAGGGGGGAGAAACCACTTTTACTCAAAATAGAAAAACCACACAAATGAGGGAAAGCAGTAACACAGCATCCAGGGTGGCCGACTGGGAGGACTAACACCCATGCATGTAGAGGAGCAGATGGGGAGCCCCAGAGCCAGGAAGAGTGTGAGCAGCTGGATGCCTGCAGGACTGGGTGGGCCACCCACCCACAGGACCCCTAACTAAAGCCAGATGCAAGGCAAGGCTTTCTCTGCCTCAGTATTTGGGGGGGAGAGTGCAGGAGGGGGCACTCTCCACACTACTCTGAAGCACACAGGTCACTAACCGGGTTCAAGTCATCGTTCACCACACAAGCAGCTTCCACACTGACAAGTCAGCTGTCGAGCAGGCAGAAAGCCCCACATCTCTGCATCTGAAAGGGATTCGAGTGTAGAAATTATGAAATCGCAGGGCAGGCCATTCAAGCCAATGGCCACCAGAGACCAGTGGCCACTGTAAGTCCCAGGAGGACAGAACCACACCCGGTTCCTTCCTCAATGTCTGCCTAGGCCCTTGCTCAACTCCTGGTATACCTGGACACTCAATGAATATTTGCTGAACAAAAGCAAACCAAAATGTGCCACGCACGAGGCTCGCATCTACGCAAGGGGCTGTGACATGAAATCGGCCAAACTGGCCAATTTCCGGCCAAATCCAACGGAGGACAGGCTGGGGACGGCAGCATGGCGCCTCCACTCTCTGCCAAGTGGAAGGAGTGAATGGGAATGTGTGGGTCTTCTCCAAAGGCTTGACAGGAGTCTCAAGAAAACCCAAATGGCCACAGGGCAGTAAGCATTCACTGCTGATGGCACCAGCCAGGGGAAGACCTGCAAGGAGGCTGAGGCCAGGCCCCTGTTCTGGAAGCGTTGCCAGCAATACCCTGCCACCTGCTGTGAGAGACATATGCAGAGCTCCCACTTTGCAGATGACGGACCAGACCCCAGATGATGAAACACCACACTGAGGTGGGAAACTGGGAGCTGAGCTGAGAGGGCTTCAAAATGCTTCGAGCAAGAAGCATCTGCACAAGTAAGCCTCCACCATCAGCTCAGGGCATCCTTAGAGGAGCATGAAGGCTGCCCAAACACCTGAGGGCTCATCCAGCAGGGGAGACGAGGCTTGCTCTAGGCAGTGCCCATGGAGGCAAAGTGGGCCCAAGTGGGAATTCCAGAGAGACACTTTCTATTTTTTTAGTTGGAGTATCACTGTCGCCCAGGCTGGAGTGCAGTGGCATGCTCACAGCCATTACAGCCTCGACCTTCTGGGCGTGGGCGATCTTTCTGCCTCAGCCTTCCAAGTAGCTGGAACCACAGGCGTGCGCCACCATGCCCAACTGATCGTTTGGTTTATTGTAGAGACGAGGTCTCACCGTGTTGCCCAGGCTGGTCTCAAACCTCTGGGCTCAGGCAATCCTCTCACCTCCGCCTCCCAGAGTGCTCCTGGGATAACAGGCATGAGCCGCCATGCCCAACCAGGTGCACATTTCAACGCAGCTTTTGTAACCACCAGCCCTGACTAACAAACTGATGCTGACCCTGACCCTGGAGGTACGAGAGGTTGGACACTGAGGCAAGGCAATGGTAGGCATGTCACCACACATACAAGGAAGAGGAAGGCATATGCAGGGAAAAACTGCCAGGTTATACTTACAGAACTCACACTTGCAGTCAGACAAAGGGATTATTGAATAATTATAGAATATTCCCTAAAGACAATGTGATGTTCTGTGCAAAAAAAAAAAAAAAAGACTGTAACAGAACACACCTCCAACCCTTCCACCAATCGCAGCTCGGCACCGCTGAGATGCAGTGCTGCATGGTGACCATCACCCAGGAGGGGAGGTTCCACCGGCCAAGACCAGGGAGGCACAGGTGGGAGGACTCGGAGGCTGGAGGAGGTTACGCTGGAGATGAAACTTAAACACTAAATGCCTTCAACTGAGAACATGAACACTGGGGAGCAATATGACCGACACCTGGAGATGTGCCGATGGGGCCAATACAGTTTAGCCCCCACATCACAGTACAGCATGTTAAGGTTTGAGACATGAAAGTCTTTCTACAACAGACACAAGAAACGTGTAGAATGCACTGTCACCAAAAGGTAGAGCAGATCCAAGAAGCGCTTAGATAAGTTTCTGTAAATCAAGTCCTCTGG
This sequence comes from Carlito syrichta, assembly GCF_000164805.1. Classification (NCBI taxonomy): domain Eukaryota; kingdom Metazoa; phylum Chordata; class Mammalia; order Primates; family Tarsiidae; genus Carlito; species Carlito syrichta. The sequence goes on from NW_007123702.1 coordinate 9,927, forward strand.
GGTCCCATGGGATATGAGTGTTGTCTGGGGAGCCCTGCATTTCTGAGGTTAACACTCCACAGGTAACAAGGTGACCTGCAAAGCATCACCTTCTGCCAACTTAGGACACCTTAGGACACCTGGGGATGCAACACTCACGGAGACGGCTAGAGCCTCTCTCCCCGCTGTCGAGGCCCTCTTGCACAGGAATGTCTGCACCACAGCTACACATTAAGAATCCTCCCCCCACAGCTCTATACCCTGAATTTTTGGCTTACCACATACTCCACATTCTAGGACATTGAAAGCGCTCCAAAACATTCTGTCATGCTGTGTAATCCTCTGCCCTTAACATACCATGATTTGTTTTCCCATAAATCTTGCTGCCCGTTGAGGTCTATCCTGAATTCTCACCAGCAGGAATAACGCTACGACAAATGCCTTGGTTCACAAGTCTTTCTCTGTGTCTCCATTTCTTCCCCTCAGGACGACCTTCCGGAAGTAGAACCACAGAACTCAAGGACAAGCTCCGTTTTGCTGACACATGCTGCCAAAACACCTTCCAGAAAGCCTACACCCAGTGCGCACTAGCAGTTTTGGAGACTGTCCCTCAGCACCTGTGACAGCATGGCTCCACTGCCACTGACAGGTAAAAAAGAAATGTATCAGCTGGGCTCAGTGGCTCAGCCTGTAATCCCACGCCTTTGGGAGGCTGAGGTCCCGGCCACTGCACTCCAGTCTGGGCGACGGAGTGAGACTCCAACTCAAATTAAAAAAAAAAAAAAAAAAAGACCGGGCTCGGTGGCTCAGCCTGTAATCTCAGCACTTTGGGAGGCCGAGGTGAGTGGATTGCCTGAGCCCACAGGTTTGAGACCTGCCCGGGCAACTTGGTGAGACCTCATCTCTACAATAAATCAAAAAAATCAGCCGGGCGTGGTAGCGCATGCCTGTAATTCCAGCTACTCGGAAGGCTGAGGCGGAAGGATCGCCGGAGCCCAGTTGGTCTGGGTGACAGAGTGAGACTCCAACTCAAAAAAAAAAAGAAATGTGTCACTTCCTGCATCCCTTTGGTTACTCTACAGAACAAAAACGTTCTCAATATGTCTCTTGGTCATTTGTATTTCTTGTTTGTGAACTCTGATCATGTTCTTGGTCAGCAAAGTTTTTCTTACTTTCTCTTGGTGGACAATCTGGGTTTGTTGTTGTTGTTGTTATTGTTGTGGTTTTTGATCCTGGGTCTTACTCTGTTGCCCAGGAGGATCTCCCACCTCAGTCTCCACACCTGGCTAATTTTGTCTCTTTTGTTGCACAAACAAGGTCTCGCCAAGTTGCCCAGGCTGCTGTCGAACCCCTGGGTTCTGGCAGTCCTCTTGCCTTTGCCTCCCAAAGTTCTGGGACAGGCATGAGCCGCCACATCTGGCCAGACTGGGTTTTTTTTTTTTGAGTTGGAGTCTCACTCCATCGCCCAGACTGGAGTGCAGTGGCCACTCCCGGCCACCGCAGCCTCGACCTGCTGGGCTCCGGCGATCCTTCCGCCTCAGCCTTCCAAGTAGCTGGAATTACAGGCGCGCGCTACCACGCCAGGCTAATTTTTTGATTTATTTTGTAGATGAGGTCTCGCCAAGTTGCCCAGGCGGGTCTCAAACCCGCAGGCTCAGGCAATTCACTCACCTAGGCCTCCCAAAGGGCGGGATTACAGGCTGAGCCACCGAGCCCAACTCAGACTGGGTTTTTTTTTTTAAAGCCGGTTGGCATGCAATGACTTAAGCATCAGCGGCTTCAGCTCCCCCTGCTGCTCAGAACATGACCACTCTGATCAAGGGCCAGATGAAAGCAAGCCTGAGGCACGGGACATGCTTGCCTGTCTTCTGGGCAGCTGCTGCCAAAACAAGAGCAGTGCTGTGCTTGTACACTGCTCGCCAGAGCCGTGATGGAGAAGGGTAGAGAGACGCATCATTGATGTGAAAGAACTAGTGTCGCCAAGCGTCCTCATGCATTCCCTGCTTACACCCTCCCTGCCGAGCACGGTTGGGGTTTAAGGGTTTTGTGTTTTTCTTTTTTTTTTTTTTTGAGCCAAGGTGTGGCTATGTCACCCAGGCTGGGCTCAGGCTCCTGGCTTCAAGGAGTCTTCCTCCCATCTCAGCCTCTCAAGCAGCTGAGACTCCAGGCATGATCACCGCACCCAGCGCAGGGTGTGTGTTCCTCAAGAGGGAAAGAGACTGGAGGTTTACTAGCTGAGGGAGAGGAGGCCACAGGGAAGGGGAGGCTGAAGACTGAGGAGAGCTCAGGAGCTAAAGGCATGGGCCTAGGACAGGGGACCCAGGGAGCACCGGGAAGGAGCCTTCCTTGATGGGCTCGGTCCGCACTGTGACCAGGAGGCAAAGCCCCAGCAGAGGAGGGGCCTTCAGAAGCGAGGCCACGATTCAGCTTCCCAGGAAGCCCGTACATGAGATACTTGGAGAATCCTTAACACTCATGTATGGTTTTATTCCTTTACCTCCTTCTCACTCTTATTTGACAATTTCAGTTATTATGATTTCGACTGCAAATATTTCATAGGATGATTTCTAAGCAAGCAAAAATCTAGCAAAAAGCAAAACCACTGGATTAGCTTAAAAAGGAAATCTCTTCAATGTCAGCAAATCAAGTGCCTGAATAAATTCCCTGAGCCTTGTCCTCTGGGTGCCCAGGTTGCCTTTCCTGCCCACCAGCCCTTCTGCCCAGCACACACTCTGCCAGCACTCTGCTCGGCCAGGTCAGCACTCTCAGGCCCAGTCAAGTGGCCCAACAACTAACCAACGCGGCCAACTCCTTCCTTCAGGACAGGACCATGGGAGGAAGATCTGGAAAAGAGTTGCTGATGACACCTGCTTGCTGAGAGCAGCCCAGACCACTCAGAAACGGACAGACACACGGGGCTACATCACGCATGGCGTCCACAGAAGCTCCCCGAGCCATCACTAGACATCTGTTCTCCCAGAGTCCACTGGTGTCCTGGCCCACCACGGACACAAAGTACAGAAAGAGAGGGAGTGCTGGAGGCTGGGAGGGACAGCCTGATGCCAAGCTAAGGGTCACGAAGCAGAAGGCGGCAGACAGGCACACAGGGAGATGCAAGGAGTCCATCCCGGGGCCCCCAGCCCTCGCATCCACCCATCCTCTGGCCTCCAGGGGCACACGGCATTCCCACACAAGCCAGGAACTGACAGGCACAGGGAGGCTTCCATCCTTCCGTCTTCTTATTCAAAGGTAACATTTTGTGCAGGGAACGTCCCTTAAGGAGCCAGGGAGGTGTGTGACACCTTTTGGAAAGATCAGTACCAGACGTTTCAGAAGAGTCGACCACAGGCCAGGGATCAAAGACAAGGGTTTCAACAGGATAGGGAGGTGGGCCACAGCCAGGTCACGAGTGGTCTACATGCTCTGCCCTCAAGACAAGCAGGGGTGAGCAGGAGAGAGGGCTGGTCAACCCATCAGAGGCAGAGGAAGGACTTCCTCAGGGTCTTGCTGCTTCCGGGATTACCAGTTTGTGTCCCCCAGAATGGCAGTCTGAAGCCAAGTGGTGAGGAAGCCACACCGCTGTCTTCCGATACGGTGTCTGCCTGGGAATACAAAATATCTCCTGGTCCACACAGGGAGGTAGGTGCCAATCTCACATCGGAGGGAACTTTGGATCCCTGGATACAGTTCTCACAAAGTCAGGAAACCCCAAAGGTCAAGACATGGAAGCCAAGACTGTAACCCTGATCGTCACTGTTCAAATCCAAGTTTTATTGATAGCTAAAAATTTTTTAAAACTTCTAAAGTCGGGCAACCCCCTCAGGTCCCCTCCAACTGTGGGAGCTTTTCTGTCCTCTCAATAAATCCTGCTTGTTCAAAAAATAAAAATAAAAAATAAAAAAATTTCTAAAGTCTCAATTCAATTGAATTGAATCCAAAGTTTCAATGACAACAAAAATCTACACATATGAAACACAGATGCTGGAGAAGCCGACGGGAGAACCCACCCGATGCAGAGGGGCTGAGGGTCCACCGCCCATGAGTGGGGGCCGAGGGGGGGGTGCATGGATGCTGGGGTTGCATGGTGTCCCCCAGAGACACGTGAGCTCAACTGGAGACCGGGCTTTACAGAGGTCTTCAAGTTACATGAGGTCAGGCAACCCCCTCAGGTCCCCTCCCACTGCAGGAGCTTTTCTGTCCTCTCACACAAACCTGCTTAAAAAAAAAAAAAAAAAGGCCAGGCCCAGTGGTTCAGCCTATAATTCCAAAACTTTGGGAGGCCGAGAGGATTGCCTGAGCCCGTGGGTTCTCGCAACCAGTCCGAGCAACTTGGCGAGACCTAGTCCCTACAATAAATAAAAAACTAGTCAGGCATGGTAGCGCACGCCTATAGTTCTAGCTACTTGGAAGGCTGAGGCGGAAGGATCGCTGGAGCCCAGCAGGTTGACGCTGGGGTGGCCGTGAGCATGCCGCTGCACTCCAGCCTGGGCGATGGAGTGAGACTCCAACTCAGAAAAAAAAAAGTTACATGGGATCCTTAGGGTGGGCCCAAATCCAGTGTGACTGCTGTCCTTACACAAAGAAGGAATTTTGGACACTGAAACGGACACCAAGGAAAGCTCTAAGCCAAGGCTGGCCGGAAGCAAGAAAACAGGCCCTGGCAGGTGCCCTGAGCCTGCAGGGAAGAGGCCCAGCCCCAAAGTTTCCAGCCCCCAGGACTAGGAGACAGGCAACTGTTTCAAGACACTCAGTTCACGCCATTCCAAGCCAGGCCCTGGCAGACAGACGCCAGGAAAATCAGCAACTCGGGCCTCCTGAGCGCCTCCCAGAGGCCGTTCAGGACTTGCAGCCAGAAAACCAAGTCCACGCCAGGGTCTAAGTGCTGTGATGACACCCTTTCCAACGTGGACGCCAGCACTCTCAGAGCACGACCCTGCCAGCCTCACATGGTCAGAGTCCCACCTCTTGCCTGCAGGCAGGGGGGAAGCCTAGCAGCCATTACGATGCCCGCAGCCAGTCCTTCGTGGACAGGACACAGAGTCCCTGGAACAGGGGTTGGTACATCTCCCTTACAAGGAAGGACCCCAAATCTCAGAGGCTGAGAGGTCACCCAAGACCTCACAATCAAGAATGCAGCTATTGTGTTTAATCGCCATTGTGAGGAAGTCAACAGGGAAAGCTTTTTCCGCCACAACTTTAAGAGTATGTTCAAGCCAGGCTCGGTGGCTCAGCCTGTAATCCCACACCTTTGGG
>NW_007123702.1:15443-19821 GCF_000164805.1 Carlito syrichta
ATTTTTATTTTATTATTTTTTATTTGCGTTGGAGTCTTACTCTTGTCGCCCAGGCTGGAGTGCAGTGGCATGCTAACGGCCACCACAGCCTTGAACTGCTGGGCCTGGTGATCCTTCCGCCTCAGCCTTCCAAGCAGCTGAACTACAGACGCACGCCACCATGCCCCCGGCTAGTGTGTGTGTGTGTGTGTGTGTGTGTGTGTGTGTGTGTGTGTGTGTGTACTTTACTGTAGAGACAAGGTCTACCCCAGGGCTCAGGCAATCCTCTTGCCTCGGCTCCCAAAGTGCTGGAATGACAGACTGAGCCACCACGCTAGGCCAAATTTTACATTTTTCAAAGGGGATACAAGCATCCCAAAGTGCAGAGGATACAACATACCAAGTGGGCTCCCCCCGCAACCTGCTCCAAGGCCTGGCAGCTCCTCTGGGCACCATATCCCGGGCATTTTCTTAGATCTCTAAGTGCACACACCAGCCAACACAGAGTTGTTTTTTCTCCTTTTTTCCCCATCCTTCCCTGGTTCCTCAAGTCACAGCCCCTCTGTCCCTCGGCATGTCGCAAAAATATCCTGCCTGCTTCCCTGGTTCAGTCCCGAGACGAGGCTCCAGCCGCCTCTGGTCTACAACTGGCCATCATCCCTTCACCACCAACACGCCCTGTGCTCCTGCTTCCCCTGCCCCCACCTACCTCATCTAGGCCACTAGCCCTGCCTGACACCTGGAAGCATGCATGCCCTGCCAGTCATGACTACTAATACTCAGGCTTCGAAAAGACACAGACCTCTGAGCTGGAGGAATAGGGTCCATAAGCCTTTCCACAGCACCTCTACTCACGAGAGCGCCTGCAGCCAAGGAGTGTTTGTTGGGCTTTTCCTTGTTACTCAGGTTTCCTCTGACTCTTTGGCTTGTGAAGAGGGTGTATAGGCACTACTCTCTCTGAGCTGCAAGCAAGCACACACTCAGGCCATGGGGAACAGGAATGTTAGAAACAGGTGGGAGACGCCAGGCATAGAGGCTCACACCTGGCATCGCAGCACTTTGGGAGGTGGAGGCGAGAGGATTTCCTGAGCCCAGGGTTCAAGACCATCCTGGACCCTTGTCTCTACAATAACTCAAAAAATTAGCCAGGCATGATGGCGCACACCTGTGGCTCCAGCTACTTGGAAGCTAAGGCAGAAAGATCGCCTGAGCCCAGCAGGTGGAGGCTGTGGTGGCCATGAGTGTGCCACTGCACTCCAGCCTGGGCAACAGTGAGAATCCGATTCAAAAAAAAAAAGAAAAAAGAAATAGGTAGAAGAACCACCAAGAATGAGCTCTTGGGCTCCAGGGTGCACCTTTAATGAGTCCATCATTTCTTTCTACGTAACAGTAAGTAGCTCTGTGGTGTCCGTGATCGTGCCACTGCATGCCAGCCTGGGCAACAGAGGGAGACCCTGACTTAAATAAAAAAAAAGTAGCTCCAATCCAAAACCGCACCTCAGAATATTCTAGGAATAGTCACAACCGAAAAAGAGAAGAAGGCCAGGCGCAGTGGCTCACGCCTGTAATCCCAGCACTTTGGGAGTCCGAACTGAGAGGCTCACTTTAAGGACAGGAGTTTGAGACTAGTCTGGACAACACAGCAAGATCCCATCTCCAAAAAAGGAAAAGAGAAGAAAGTTTCCTCTCTCTGCTTTGATTTTCCAGCCCACAAACTCAATGCTGTCCTCCTCCCAAAAAGTGCCTTTTTTTCTGCCCAGACCAAACACTACAATTTTTAAGTTAAGTAATAAAAATCGGAAGAAAATGTCAGCAAATAAAACATTTGTTTAGACTAAGAAGACGTTTCTCACTGATCAAAGGCCTGGGAGGGACACAGTACAGGGGCAGCGTATAGGGGGTCAGCCTCCCGCATGGTGCTGGCCTCCTGGGTTCCCACCATGCGGGACCTTTGCTTCCACTTGAGGGGTTACTGCGTTAGAACACAGGTGCAGTCTCAGAGGCTAAACCCTGAATATCACAGACATCTTTGAATGCCAGTTCCTTAGTTAAAACCATGGAAACCATAACATGAAACCTCAGGCCTCTTGCCCGCTTCCTGCAGAGTGTAGGGACCACCAGGTCCTGGTGATAGATGCCTGCTACCAGGTAGAAACCTCTTACACAGGTCCTCCAATTCTTACGAGGTCAAGCCTTCTACAGGGAGAATGGCTGGAAAACCATGTCACTCGGCTTCCTTTGTATTCATATAAGCACTCATTATCCAGAAACAGCAGCCAAACATAACCCAAGATGAGAGCTCTTAGTTGACATCACCTCAAGATTTCCCAGAAGTCCAGATATTCAGGTGACATAGGGTGCACTGTTCTCTGATTTATCCACTGCATTCATCTGGAATTCCACAGAGAGGGGACCACTGTAGCCTGAACTCTGCTGTGCCCACCGCCTCGAGGCTCTCTCCTCCTCCCACCTGGCCTCTGTGTCCTAGGCCCCATCCGCCTGGTCCCGATGGAAAGGCCTCTGTACAAGGGACCGGAAGAGCCAAGAGACTGAAGCGCCACCACATTGGCAGGAGCTTGTTCATCTAAAGGCCCAAATGTAGGTCTCCCTGTTAGGTGACCCGTGGCACAAGTACCACCTGTTGAGAGACAGCGCAGGTCTCACGTGAGGAATTCGGGTGCACACACACCAGGTCTCAGAACGTCCCAACACACTCCATGGAATTTCCGAGCAAACAAATGGTTCCTGACACATCATTTGTAACACATGAATCAGCTCCCGGGTGCAAGAGCGGGCCACACCCTGGGGCCTGCGACTCTGAAGCACTTGCTTGCAAGGCCCCCGGTGTCTGGACTGCCAACCCACCCTACAAGGACCGGATAGGGCTGGGCCGCTGGGGAGACCGCCATGATCTGAAATCAAAAAGGTCACCTTGGCATCACAGACGTTCACCTGAGAACGTCATTATAAGGTTAACACCGATAATCAGGAACAGTACAGCACAAAGTAAGAGGCAGACCATTCGTCCTAGGAAGCAAAGCACTTGATGGTCGTTTTTGAGACGAGAGGGGTGTCGCGGAAAGAGACTGAAGAACAGCAAATCCGAGAGGCAGAATCGTCTCAATTCCAACAAAACATACAGAAAATGAGGTTGGATACGAAAAAATAACACATCTTACCTTACGAGGCACCCGGACAGCACTCATAGTGTCAGGAGTAGTCCAGACAACACTCACAAGTGAGCAAGAAGGGAGTTTTAGTGCCTCCCTCGGTCACCAGGTGTGAGCAGGTGGGAAGAATGTTTTGAGAAGGAATCTGAAAGAGAGGACTTTCATTCAGACTACAAAGGAATCAAGAAAATTTGCAAACAGCCTAAGTTATCTGGGCAGAGATCCGAGTATTATTTCCCTCGCCCTCCGGAAAAGACCCAAAAGACACTCCCCCTTGGAAAGGGGCAGATGTTTGTATGTTATCTCCAAATGCAAGAGTACATAAAAAGTCTGGGCATGGTGGCTCACGCCTGTAATCCCAACACTTTGGGAGGTGGAGGCGAGAGGACTGCCTGAGCTCACGGGTTCAAGACCAGCCTGGGCAACATGGCAAGCTCTCTTCTCTACAATAAATCAGAAAAGAAGCCGGGTATGGTGGCAGGCGCGTGTGGTTCCAGCTACTTGGAAGGCTGAGGCAAGAGGACAGCCTGAGCCCAGCAGGCCAAGGCTGCGGTGGCCGTGAGCGTTCCACTGCTCTCCAGCCTGGGTGACAGTGAGACTCCAACTCAAGAAAAAAGTGTACATTAAAAAAAGAAAGAAACTTGTAACACCTGTATTAGAGATCCTAACCCTAAAATTACTTATCAAAGAATTAGAAAACCAAAGTCCCAGAGAGGAAAAAAATGCCTCTCCAGGATACTTCATAACACCGAAAGGTGATCAGTTAAGGAACCACCGAAAACAGACCCTCGCCATAGCAATCGATTAAAACCCCCCATCACCGCGACCACCTGAGATTCGGCCTCAGTTAAGTTTCAGAGTCCATTCCCCACGAAGGGTAAAATCTCTTCTGGACTGACGTATCACTAGCAAATGAAAGGCCCTCCTTCCCTTCGCATCTTTAAAAGGAGACCTCCCAGCTGAGGGGCAGAGGCAGGGGGATGGCCGCAATGACCTCCGGAGGCTCCCGGCTCAAGTCCCAGGCCGGAGTCGACTCCCAGCTTAACCAGTTGCCGCTTCGCTTAAAATGGAGGCCTTCCCGAGTGGGGACAAAAATGAGAGCAGCCCCTCTTCAGAGATCCCCGTCGAAAAGTGCCCTCATCGAAAACACGGGACTGAGAAAGAAAACCTCCGGCGTGCGTCGGCCCCGCGGCGCGTCGGGCGCCCGGCGGCGAGGACTTGGGCCACTT
>NW_007123702.1:20856-29505 GCF_000164805.1 Carlito syrichta
TCAGCCGGGCGTGGGGGCGCGCGCCCGCGGTTCCAGCTACTCGGGAGGCTGAGGCGGAAGAATCACTGGAGCCTAGCAGGTGGAGGTTGCGGTGGCCCGGAGGTGCCGCTACCATCCAGCCTGGGCAGCAGGGCGAGGCTCTGACTCAAAAAATGCAATCATCTGAGGTCGCCCACAACATTAATCAATTTAGAATTTTGCAGTGTTGTCTGGAAAAGTTGGGGCAGCATGTAGACTAGGGAAAGAATCTTTGCTTTTAACATGTCCCATTCCAGATAACAAGGGTCAAGCCAGGTGGAGGTGTCCCAAAGACAACTGAAATTTCGGAGCTTGGGAGAGGGTGGACCTCCTGAACTAGAGAAGATTCAGGAATCTTTGCCCAAGAAGACAGGCCTTGGCACACTAAAGGATCAACCCCCCTGAGAAATGTAACAAGACGCCCACAGTTAAGGTCCAGAGGGTGAAAAAGAGATAGAGCTTGAAGAGCAAAGTGTGTAATTAACACAGCCTGTTAAAAAAAAAAAAAAGAAAAAGAAAGACAAAAGCAAGCCTGTTCGGTGGCTCAGCCTGTAATCCCTTGCCTTGGGAGGCTGAGGTGAGTGGATTGCCTGAGCCTGCGGGTTCGAGACCCGCCTGAGCAGCGAGACCTCATCTCTACAATAAATCAAAAAATCAGCGGGGCATGGTAGCGCATGCCTGTAATTCCGCCGGAGCCCAGCAGGTCGAGGCTGCGGTGGCGGGGAGCGGCCACTGCACTCCAGTCTGGGTGACAGAGTGAGACTCCAACTCAAAAAAAAAAAAGAAAAAACCAGGCCCATGAGGGAAAATAAACAATATGATGACGCGTGAAAGTTAAGGGTAGAGAGTCTCTGGAAAAATAGAAGAATAAAACCCAGCACTTTCCAGGTCCTGAGCCTCACTGTCCCCTTCAGGCTCCGGGAGCCAGGTGGCAAGAAGGAAAGGCAAGAAAATACCCAAACATCAGGTTTCTGACTTTTTTATGACACAATGTTTTGGCAATCTGGCAACACGCACAGACCCCTTCGCAGAATACATGACAGACCTCGCACCAAAAATCAAATAATTAGCCGGACTTGGTATTGTGTGCCTGTAGTCCCAGCGACTTGGGAGGCTGAGGCGGAAGGATCACCTGAGCCCAGGAGGTCGAGACTCTGGTAAGCTGGGATTGTGCTACTGCACTCCAGCCTGGGCGACAGAGTGAGACCCCGACTCAATAATTTAAAAATTGAAAATGAATGAATTGTTCCCTATCTATGAACAGAATAAGGCAGTAGCCATCAAAATTCTGAAAGTGTATATACCCTTCCATTCAGCAATTCCATCTCTAGAAACTTACTCATCCCCCTAAGTATCGAGCACCTACTATGTGGCAGGCACTATTTGATACCCTAGTATTTATCCTACTGATATACGAAGGGAGACTCAAAGAACCCCCAGGATTTATGTATAAAAAATTGTGTATTCCTACATGTTTAAACCCCAGTCATCTTCGGAGCACCCTCTGTTGGATGCAGTACACCTATCGAGATGCTTTTTCCACCACTTAAAACGGTTTTTGGACTCGTCCGTTTTGATGCCTTTTAGTGCCTCTGACGTTTTTTGTTTCACCTCTTCCACATTGGTAGAATGTTTTTCCCTCGGAGGACTTTTTTTCATCCAGGGAAACAAAAAAAAGTCACTTGGGGTTAGACCGGGTGAACAGGGAGGAGGGGCACGGGGATCATGCTGCTTTGGGTGAAAAACTGCTGAACACTCAGCACAGCGTGGGCAGGTGCACTCGTATAAGTCCCCCATCATGGAATGGACAAACGTGTTGAAGGAATCTCCAAAAAAAACTCACTGAAGCTAAACGCCAGCTGGTCCACAGATACCAATGGGTTCCTAGAACACTCACCTAGTGGGGGAGCCTGTACTTCAAGGGGCTTGCCCTCCAAAAAACAATTCCGGGTTTTTGGGGGTCCCTCTCGTATCTTCTGAAAAGTCTACAAACACAGGCAGTTTATTTCCTAACTACAGAGTAGCCCACAGGAAAGAAGGACTTAAGTCTCAACTAGAGCTATGAAGAAGAATATCAGAGCACATTAGCTAACACGAATTCAGTAAATATCTTCCCTGCTGCCAGATTTTTGGATATTCTGCTCATATACAGTTGATACTGTGTTTGTTTTTCCAGCGAGCATTACTCGTCGTGGCAAAAGACGGGGGGCATAAATCCAAGTGCCCTCTTTATAGGACTGGCTGAGTCAGTGTGACTTGAGTCCTCCTCTGTACCAGGGCTAGCTCTCTCGGCATGTGACCCATGGAGTCACACCAGACCCCACGCTCAGAAGGGCCCCACAGAGCCGTCTTGAAATTCTCACTTTGAACTTGGGTTTTGTAAGTGAAGTCTGATAAGACACTGAGGCGGGGCGTGGGCAGAGATGTGCACAGTTCGCTGTCCCCTCAGAAGGCAGTCGCATTCTAAGCAGCAGGAAGAGTGAGAAAGCGTATCACAATCCTTTCTTCTTCTTCTTCTTCTTCTTCTTCTGTGTGTGTGTCTTGCTCTGTTCAGTGGCACAATCACAGCTCACCATATCCTCAAACTTCTGGACTCAAGTGATCCTCCTGCCTCAGCCTCCCAAGTAGCTGGGACTACAGACATGTGCCACCACACCTGGCTATGTTTTATGATTTTTTTTTTTTTTTTTTTTTGGTCTTGCTATGTTGCCCAGGCTGGTCTTGAACTCCTGGCCTCAAGCGATCCTCCCTCCTCAGCCTCCCAAAGTGCTGAGATTCCAGGCATGAGTCACAGCACCTAGCTAGCACATCCTTCTTATTTGTGTTGTTTTTCTGTCTCAGCCAATCACCTATGCAAATAACCATAAAAGAGGCAAAGGAAGACAAGGCAACCCACAGTTCCTTTTACTTTCAGGCCCTCCTTATCGATCAGTAAGCTGAGGGCATGGAGTATTGGCAGATCCTGTGAGTGTTGGCAGATTGTATGAGTGATGAGACATTGTGTGAGCATCGATAGATCCTTTGAGTACTGGTAGATCTTGTGAGTGTTGGTAGATGACGTGAGTGTTGGTCGTCAGGCATGTATCAAGAAGTGAAATCAAAGTAGTGTGGGTAGTTTTGTACAGGCTTCCACTGTTCTGGTAAGATCGAAACACATGTGCAAGCACAGGCACAGAATACACATCGTGCCACTTTGGTGATTCAACACACAAGTTAAATGCTTGTGAAAACTGGCGTTATGCCAGGCACAGTGGCTCACGCCTGTCATCCCAGCTCTGTGGGAGGTGGAGGCAAGAGAATCGCCTGAGCCCAGGGTTTGAAACCAGCCTAGGCAACATGGTAAGACCTCATCTCTACAATACATCAAAAAATTTGCTGGGTGTGGTGGCGGTGCCTAGAGTTCCAATTACTTGGAAGGCTGAGGCGAAGGATCACCTGAGCCCAGCAGGCTGAGGCTGAGGTGGCCATGAGCATGCCATGGCACTCAAATCTGGGCAACAGAGTGAGACTCTAACGCAATTAAATAAAAAAATTAAGTAAAACCAGTGTTGTACAATGTAAAGATGGATGGTGATGTTCGTGTTAATAATTTACATTTAAATTTTTTCTTTACTTTGAACAACATTAAACAGTTGATTTGCTAATCAACTCTGTGACAAGGCAGGACAGACTGTGAGATAAAGTCCCTTGGGTGGAAGTTTTTCTTGCTTTTGAACAAGGGCCTGACATACCGATTTTTGCACTGGAGTCCACAAACCAGGTTACTAAAATCAGGAACATCATAGTCTGCGTTTATGGGAATAATGCCATGAAGAACACAACAGTGTACAAATTGATTAAACATTTTTCTGAGGGGAGAGAAAGCATCACTGATGAAGAGAGGTCAGTTTGGCCAGTAATGAGCAGAACTGATGAAAACATTGCAAAAATTCACCAAATTTCAAATTGTGTATCAAAATCATTGGCTGACTGTGAGAAGCATAGCAGATCAAATAAACATCAGTAGACAGGAAAATCTTCACTGAAAATCTTGGCGTGAGAAAAGTGTGTGCAAACATGGTCCCCAAGGAGCCCCTGCGTTGCAAGAGTGTACCAGCTCACACAGCACTGTCTGTGAGGGAGTTTTTAGCCAGGAAACAAATAACTGTATTGGAACACCCTCCCTACTCACCTGATCTGGCCCTCAATGACTTTTTTCTTTACCTGAAGATAAAGGAAATATTGAAGGGCGGACATTTGATGACATTCAGGACATCAAGGGTAAGACGGAGACAGCTCTAATGGCCATTCCAGAGTTCCACGATGGCTTTGAGGGTGGACTGGGTGCTGGCGTCTGTGCACAGCTTCCCAAGGGACATGCATGTGCGCTTTGAAGGTAACTGTAGGACTCTTCAGCAATGAGGTATGTGGCCCTTTTTCTAGGCTGGTTTGTGAATGTCATAGTATTTTATTTCGCACAATGCACGAAGCCTAAGTAAACGTTAGCTGAAATACATTCACTTTTTTACCTTAAAGGGGGCAGCCGTAAAAAAGAATGCCGCCATGTGCCTTGCAGCACACGGATGGAGTAGGAATCCTAAGTAAACTGACTCAGAGACAGAAAACCAAACACCGCATGTTCTCACTCACAAGGATGGAAATAATAGACCCTGGGGACACCAAAAAGGGGGGAGGGCAAAGAACCTTGAGGTCGGAAACTCCCCACAGGGCCCAATGTCCACTGGCTGGGGAACGGACCACCTGAGATCCAATCCCACCACTACACAGCACGGCCATGTAGCAGACATGCGCGTGCACCCAAATTTAAGAGAAATAAATGAAACTCAGTTTAAAAACGATGAGACCGGATATGAGCATGTGTCCCCTCCACCCGGCACACAGGTGTCCCATGTGACACCCCGAGGCGAGGACAGGAGTTAGGTTCCAAGCTACAGTACCTGGAGTGCCCATGACCTCTCCGTCTTTCATGTTCCTGCACAGCACTCAGGACGGCATTTGGCAGAGACACGGGGAGGTCGTGGTGACAGTCAGCCCAGGTGAACTGAGGGCCCTTGCCCGAGTCCCCGCCAGCCCAGGTTTGGTGCAGTGCCGAAGTTCCGGGGCCCCCAGGGAATCAAAACTCGTTCCTCAACACGCGAGGACGCCTCTGAGACTTGGGGGGAGGGATGTCCCAGGGAGGGATGAGACTTGGGGGGAGGGATGTCCCAGTGACCAGCGCGTCGTGAAAACGCCTCCGAGGAGAGTTGGGCGACAGAAGCCCAATGACCAACTCGTCATGAGGACACTTCTGAGGAGAGTTAGGGCGACAGAAGTGGACAACCACAGCGCTTGTGTCGGGACCAGCGAGTCCTGTCCTCCAGTCTCATTGGTCCAATGACGGACGTTCAAGCTAGCGATGGAATCATAACACCTTGTGCTCTGTAGTCCAAGGTGATACACCTGAGCTGTGACCAGAAGGGATGTCCCTAGGCTGGGCGGGGTGACTCATGCCTGTCATCCCAGCACATTGGGAGGCCAAGGCAGGAGCATCGCTTGAGTCTGGGAGTTTGAGAATAGCCTGGGCAACATAGTGAGACCAAGTCTCTACAAAAAATTTTGAAAAAATTAGTTGGGCATGGTGGCGTGCATCTGTAGTCCCAGCTACTTGGGAGGATTGCTTGAGTACAGGAGTTGGAAGCTGCAATGAGGTATGAGTGCACCACTGCACTCCAGTCTGGATGACAGAAGGAGATCCTGTCTCCAAAAAAAATAATGAAACAATTTATCTTTTTTCTTTTTCTTTTTTTTGAGTCAGAGTCTCACTCTGCCACCCAGGCTGGGGTGGTACAATCAAGGCTGACCACAGTCTCGACCTCCTGGGTTCAGGTGATCCTTTCACCTCAGCCTCCTGAGTGGCTGAGACTACAGGTGTGTGCCACCATGTCCAGCTAATTTTTTGATTTTTGTACAGACAAGGTCTTGCTATGTTGCCCAGGATAGTCTCAAACCCTGGGCTCAATTGATCCTCCTCCTTGGCCTCCCAAAGTGCTGGGATGACAGGCATGAACCACCATGTCTGGCAAAGACTTGTCTTTAAATTTCTTTTTGAAAAATGTTTCTGAGCCGGGCTCGGTGGCCCAGCCTGTAATCCTGCGCTTTGGGAGGCTGAGATGAGTGGATTGCCTGAGCCCGCAGGTTCAAGACCTGCCTGGGCAACTTGGTGAGACCTCATCTCTACAACAAATCAAAAAATCAGTCGGGCATGGTAGCACGTGCCTGTAATTCCGGCTACTCGGAAGGCTGAGGCGGAAGGATCGCCAGAGCCCAGCAGGTCGAGGCTGCGGTGGCCAGGAGCGGCCACTGCACTCCAGTCTGGGCGACAGAGTGAGACTCCAACTTAAAAAAAAGAAAAAAAGAAAAATGTTTTTGGCTAGGCTCAGTGGTTCGGCCTGTCATCCCAGCACTTTGGGAGGCCGAGGCGAGTGGATTGCCTGAGCCCGTGGGTTCAAGACCATCCGGGTAACTTGGCGAGACCTCATTTCTACAATAAAAATCAAAAACAAGCCAGGCGTGGTAGCGTGCGCCTGTAGTTCCGGCTACTTGGAAGGCTGAGTCGGGAGGATCGCTGGAGCCCAGCAGATCGAGGCTGGGGTGCCGTGAGTATACCACTGCACTCCAGTCTAGGCGACAGAGTGAGATTCCAACTCAAAAAAAGGAAATAAAAAGCAAAATGTTTCTGAAAGATGGAAAATGTTTTTACTTGGGAGCAGAGCGAATGAGTTATTTGTATTCGTAAGAAAGCCTCTGGAATTTCTCAGAAAGATCGTGCTAGGCCTCCCAGTTGCCGCACCCCCATGGCTGCCCTAGTGGATGTTCCAGGGTCAATGCCACAGTCTCTGGGCACCGGGCAGAGGACTGGGCTTTCCTGTCTCTCGCAGAGGTGCCAGGCTGATTTCCTACAGCATCCAGACCGCACTGTTGAGTGGCCCCGCCTTCCAATCTGCAGCACCAAGGGCCCTTTAGGGGGACCGTGTCCCGGTCACCCAGGCCTTCCTGCTAGCTTGCACCCTGCTGAGCACGTGAGGGCAATGAATGCAAATGCTTACGACAGCACTGAACAGCACGGTGTCTTCAGTCGCATCTCAGGTTGAATCCTTTTCACACCTGGGACCTACAGGTCTTGGGGTTAACCTTGAGCTGGAACTCAGAACATCCGGCTTTACAGCTGCTCAGGGTCAGCGGAGGGCTTCGCGGAGACAGCATCACAGCCAGCTTGTCACCCTGCTTACTCCTGCTTCTTTCCCTGCGCTTCCTTAGGTACTGACACCAAGAGCTTTCCCTAGTCAAACCTGTGTGCCGGAGGCCAGGCCCAGTGGCTCATGCCTGTCGTCCCAGCACTTTGGGAGGCCAAGCACTTTGGGAGGCTTGAGCCCAGGAGTTCGAGACTAGCCTGGGCAACATAGCAAGACCTCATCGCTCCAAAAAATAAAAGAAATCAGCTGGGTCTGGTGGCACGTGCCTGTAGTCACAACTACTCAGGAAGCTGAGGCAGGAGGATCACTTGAGTCCAGCAAGTCAAGGCTGCGGTGAGCTGAGCTTATGCCACTGCCCTACAGCCTGGGTGATAGAGTGAGACCCTGATTCAAAACAACAAAAACCTTTGCACATGATTTTTTTTTTTTTTTTTTTGAGTCAGAGTCTCTCACTCTGTCACTCAAGCTGGAATGAAGTGGTACACTCACGGCCTTCACAGCCTCAACCTGCTGGGCTCCGGAGATCCTTCTGCCTCAGCCTTCCAACGACCTGAAACTGCAGGCATGTGCTAGCAGGCACAGCTAATTTTTCTTAATTTATTGTAGAGACGAGGTCTCGAAGGTTGCCCAAGCGGGTCTCGAGCCCGTGGGCTCAGGCAATCCTCTCACCTCAGCCTCCCAAGGTGTGGGATTACAAGCATGGAGCGACCGCTCCCGGCCATGACTTTCTCCCCAGAGTCGGCTTCCTGGGTTCCACAGCCGGGGACCCCTCACTTCCAGCGTTTCTCAGGAAGCCCCAGCAAAGCGAAGGGATGAATGAAGAGAAAGGCCCTGGGTTTTGGAAGCAGGAGAATCACCCGGAAAGACGGACCAAGGGACACGTGGGACGATGGCGAAGCAAGGTCTGCTGACGGCGGCGGTGAGCAACCTTCGCGGCCAAGCCAGGCAGAACTTCTGGGGCTGCAGGAGACGCTTCGAGAAGACGAAATTAAGTTAGCTGGGGGGGGGGTGTGCGCCCGTAGTCCCGGCTGCTCCGGAGGCTGAGGTGGGAGGATGGCCTGAGCCCAAGAGGTCGAGGCTTTGGTGAGCCGTGATGGCGCCACTGCGCTCCAGGCTGGGAGACAGAGACACACCCTGACTCTTAAAATAAGATGAAATCAGCCGGGCTCAGTGGCTCAGCCTGTCATCCCGCGCCTTTGGGAGCCTGAGGTGAGTGGATTGCCTGAGCCCGCGGGTTCGAGACCCGCCTGGGCAGCGAGACCTCATCTCTACAACAAATCAAAAAATCACCCGGGCGTGGTGGCGCATGCCTGTAATTCCGGCTACTCGGAAGGCTGAGGCGGAAGGATCGCCGGAGCCCAGCGGGTCGAGGCTGCTGTGGCCGGGAGCGGCCGCTGCA
>NW_007123702.1:29533-30021 GCF_000164805.1 Carlito syrichta
GAAGGATCGCCGGAGCCCAGCAGGTTGATGCTGGGGTGGCCGTGAACGTGCCACTGCACTCCAGCCTGAGTGATAAAGTGAGATTCCAACTAAAAAAACAAACAAACAAAAACTCAGTGACGGCCAGGCGTGATGGCTCCCACCGGTAATCCCAGCACTTTGAGAGGCCTAGGCAGGAGGATGGCTTGAGCCCAGGAGTTCGAGATCAGCCTGGGCAACACAGTGGGACCTCGTCTCTACAAAACATCAAAAAACTGGTCGGATGCAATGGTGCATGTCTGTAGTCCCAGCTACTCAGAGGCTGAGGCAGGAGGGTCACCTGAGCCTAGGAGGTGGAGGCTGCGGTGAGCTGGAATCACACCACTGCACTCCAGCCTGGGTGACAGGGCAAGACCCAGACTCAAAGTGAGAGAGACCCTCACTTTGCTCAGGCTGGTCTCCAACCCCTGGGCTCAGGCAATCCTCTCACCTCTGCCTCCCAAAGTGCT
>NW_007123702.1:30671-81252 GCF_000164805.1 Carlito syrichta
AGAGAGAGAGAGAGAGAGAGAGAGAGAGAGAGAGAGAGTCAGAGTCTTACTCTGTTGCCCAGGCTGGAGTGCAGTGGCACACTCACAGCCACCCCAGCATTGACCTGTGATCTCTCCTGTGATCCTTCCGCCTCAGCCTTCCAAGTAGTCGGAACTACAGGTGTGCGCTACCACGCCCGGCTAATTTTTTTATTTACTTACTGTTGAGACGAGGTCTCGCCAAGTTGCTTGGGCTTGGTCTCGAACCTGTGAGCTCAGGCAATCCACTCGCCTCGGCCTTCCAAAGTGCTGGAATTACAGGTTGAGCCAGCGAGCCCGGCCTGAACATAATTTTTATTGTTTAAACTATATGGTGTTTTGTTGTTGCTGTTGTTTTTTAGTTGGGTCTCACTCTGTTGCCCAGGCTGGAGTACGATAGCATGCTCATGGCCACCGCAGAGTCAACTTGTTGGGCTCAGGTGATCCTTCTGCCTCTGCCTTCCAAGTAGCTGGAACTACAGGCATGTGCCACCACACCTGGCTAATTTGTTTAAAATTTATTGTAGTGATGATATCTTGCCAAGTTGCTCAGGCTGGTCTTGAACCCCTGGGCTCTGGCCATCCTCTCACTCCACCTCCCAAAGTGGTGGGATGACAGGTATGAGCCATGTGCCTGGCATGGATATATGTTTTTGAAAAGAATGGAAAGTCAAAACACATTTTTTTGAAAGGAAAGCATATCTCATCTTAGAAGGGTTTATCCCAAATATGCAAGAGAGCAACATCTAAAAATCTTGCAATGTAATTTATCAGAGAAATAAAGAACAAAAGTCACATAATTTTTAAAAAACCAACCTTTTATTTGGAAATTTCAAACTGACAAAAAGTTGCAAAAATATAAATGGTACAAAGAATGCCCTTTACCCTAATTCACCTGTTGTTCATATTTACTTCACTCGCATGTGTGCTTTCTCTCTATACATAATACACACACACATATATGTACACATGTCTGTAAAAGTATATAATTATATTGATGCATGCATATATATCTTTGGAAACTTTTCTATGCATGGCCCGTTACCCCTAAATATTTAAGTGTGTACTTAAGAGAAGAGGGAGTATTTGGAGAGCAGGGATGTCCTCTTACATGACAACAGCACATATACTATACTTTGTTGGTATACTTTGTTGGTATACTTTTTTGGTATTGGGTTGTTTCTTTTTTTTGGAGTTGGAGTCTCACTCCGTAGCCCAGACTGGGGTGCAGTGGCACGCTCCCGGCCACCACAGCCTCAAACTGCTGGGCTCCGGCGATCCTTCCGCCTCAGCCTTCCAAGTAGCTGGAAATAAAGAAGCACGCCACCATGCCTGGGGATGAATCTATACTTAAATGCACCAGCCGCATTCCAAATTTGTCAGCTGGTCTAGGGACAGCCTCAGAATGTTTTTGCCCTGCAGGACGGGATCCGGTCTAGACCTGGCACTGCCTTGATCTCCAAGGCTTCCTTTTGAACATTGCCCATAGACTGTTTTCCACATCAGCACAGGACGCCATCACACAGCTTGGAGGGAGGCCCGGCCCACACGTGAGTGAGTGTGGGACCCAATCACGCTGCTTACGCATTTCTGATGATCCCAGACTTTTGCTATCTCTTATGACATTCATATCGTTATTTATTATGTTTTGAGTTCAAGTCTTGCTCTGTTGCCCAGGCTGGAGTGTAGGGGCACAATCACGGCTACCGCAGCCTCGACCTCCTGGGCTCAGGTGATCCTTCTATCTCTGTCTCCCAGGTAGCGGGGACCACAGACGCGCACCACCATGCCTGGCTGATTTTTTAATATTCTTTGTAGAGACAAGGTTTCCCTATGTTGCCCAGGCTGGTCTCGAAGCCCTGGGCTCAGGCAATCCTCTTACCTCGGCCTCCCAACGTGCTGGGATGACAGGCGTGATCCACTGCACCCGGATGACACTAACATTTTGAAGTGTGTTTCCCTGCCTATGATGGTGAAGAAGATGATGACGACGGTTTTGAGTCAGGGTCTCACCCTGTCACCCAGGCTGGAGTGCGGCGGCACAAACACGGCTCATTGCAGCCTCAACCGCCTGGACTCAAGTGATCCTCCTGCTCAGCCTCCGGAGTAGCTGGGACCACAGGGACATGTTACCACGCCCAGTAGGACTTTTGAAAAAACTTTCTGTAGAGACGAGGTCTTGCCAAGTTGCCCAGGCTGGTCTTGAGCCTGGGCTCAAGTGGTTCTCCCACTTCAGGTGCCAGCCACCACGCCCAGCCTATTCTTTAGAATAAAATATTGCTTTATGTGTGCTTGAACTAAGGGAATGCATTCCCAGTTGGACCCCATGCAGGGGGCATTGTGTCCCTCTCAGGATGTCTCAGAGGGAGGCCACGGTAGCCCCCTCTCCCTCATAGCTGGTGTGACTCTGGCCACCGTGTCAAGGTGTTATCCAATTTCTCTGCTGCTAGTGACGTCTTTTTTCTCCTTTGTAACACCTACTAAGCTGTGTGTAGGGAGACAAGTTAAAACCACGCAAATTGAGCCAGGTGTGGTGACATGCGCCTGCAGTCCTAGTTTCAGGGCAGGCTGAGGCTTGAGGGTCGCTCGAGCCCAGAAGGTGGAGGCTGCAGTGAGCTGTGACCACACCACTGCACTCTGGCCTAGGTGACAGAGCCAGATCCTGTCTCTAAAGAACAACATGCACATTTGCTGCTTCTTACCTAAATGTCTCAATTGGGCTTGGCATCTAGCGACGGTTGCTGCCTAGCCTGGTCTTTAATGGGGACAGAATGGGGCCAGCACGTGCATGCTACCAGCCGGCCGGGGACGTCCTACTGGGAGTGTCCTTGTCCCTCGCTGCCACCCTCTTCCCTTCCTGCCAGTGTGTTAATCATCGCTGTGGGGTCACGGATTCCATCCCCGTAGCTCACTGTTGCAGTGAGTTATGTGGGGGTCACGCATCTGGGGTTTGGCCATGGGGGCTCCTTCCAGCCAGCCCGTCTTGGGGACACGTCTCCCCCAATTTTCTCCCTCTTTCTACTTTGGGGTGTGTCAAGACACACCAGGCTTCTCCCCCATGTCTGTCCGGCTCAGAGCCAGCCACATCCCTGAGCCCAGGTCTTTCTCTCGGACACGCAGTGTGCTTGCCATCTGGGCGGCTGCGTCTTGGGACACCCAAAGGGCAGAGTCAGGCCCACTGCAAGTGCGGGCGTGGGTGGCAGTGTGAGCTCCCCCAGCAGTGTCCTTCAGCCGGTCCCCAGGGTCCTTCTTAGCCTCGGCCTCCGTGTCTGTGCAACATGCCTCCTCGTGGACTCAGCCCCGAACCGTGATCCTTCCCCTAAATTGAGGAAACCCCCTGGAGCGAGCTCGGACTTGTCTGCACTTCTATCTCCCTTGCCTGCCCCACCACATCCTCACCCTGCCCAAGACTGAGGCCTCAGTCAAGTACTGTGTGCATAAGGTACTGTGGTCAGTTGTCTTTCTCACCCCACTCCCCAGCATAGTAACAGTGCTCACCTGAGACATAATTTAGTTCATTTGTTGGCTTGATTTCAGTTTTAGTTTTTGGGCACAGTGACTCATGCCTCTAATCCCAGAACTTTGGGAGGCCGAGGCAGGAGGATCACTTGAGGCCAGGAGTTCAAGACCACCCTGGGCAACACAGAAGACCCTGTCTCTAAAACCAAGAAAATAAGGTTTTATACCCTGACCCTTTTTTTTTGAGTCAGAGTCTCGCTGCCGCCTAGGTTGGAGTGTAATGGCATGCTCACAGCCACCGCAGCGTTGACCTGCTGGGCTCAGGCAATCCTTCTGCCTCAGCCTCCCAAGTGGCTGGAACTATGGGCACACACCACCATGCCTGGCTAAATTTTGGATTTATTGTAGAAAGGAGGTCTTGCCATGTGGCCTGGGCTGGTCTTGAACTCCTGGGCTCAGGAAATCTTCTCGCCTCCACCTCCCAAAGTGCTGGGATGATAGGCATGAGCCACCGCACGCGGCTTATTGTATTTTTTAAGAACCGGGGTCTATGTACTTATTTAATTTAATTTATTTTTGAGTTGGAGTCTTACTCTGTTGCCCAGACTGGAGTGCAGTGGCCGCTCCCGGCCACCGCAGCCTCGACCTGCTGGGCTCCGGCGATCCTTCCACCTCAGCCTCCCAAGTAGCTGGAATTACAGGCATGCACTACCACGCCCAGCTGATTTTTTGATTTATTGTAGAGATGAGGTCTCACTGCCCAGGCGGGTCTCGAACCTGCGGGCTCAGGCAATCCATTCACCTCAGCCCCCCAAAGGTGCGGGATTACAGGCTGAGCCATCGAGCCCGGCTACTTATTTTATTTTTTAAGATACTGGGCTCAAACTCCCGGCCTCCCATTCCCATTTTGTCTTTTGACTGTGTGGAATATTAACAGACCAATAAAGGTCCACATACTTTGAAAAGGCCCATTCCGAGAGGTGCCCCTCCTGCCCAGGTCCTCGACATCCCTTCCACCCTCACCCTGGAGGTGAACCGCCTCAGGACTCTCTGGGGTGTGTGCCCAGCGCTTCCTGTTGCCAAAATGAGCGGATGATGTGTCTGCTTTTATTTCCCCTTTTTTCTCTTTCTTTTTTTAAACATATTTTTTATTGTAAAATTGTGAGGTACACTTAAGGGTTAGGTATACAAATATGCACCCCTTGTTGATAAGGGGTGTCCCCTATTTCCCCTTTTTTTCTTACACAAAAGGTAGTGCGCTCCCTAGCTCTGACTTTCCTTGTTTCCTAGGTACCATCTCCTGGAAGCCAGTTCACACAGTTCACCAGGACAGCTTCATTCTTTCTCACAGATGTGGTGCTCTCCAGTTGCACGTGCGAACCACAGCTTCTCCTGTGTGGACAGCTGGGGTGTGTGTGCTATTTTACCACTACAAACAAGTCATGAATAAACTTACGCGTGTGCTATTCCATGCTGAGGGTGTGTCCAGCGTGGGTTCCCAGCAGTGGAGCGGCTCGGTAGAAAAGCAGACGCATGTGTCACCTTGAGGGACACTGCCCAACTTCTCTCCATGGGGCTTGTGCCATTTCGCATTCCCACCACCAGTGAATGACAAGGCCTGCTCCTCCATGGCTTTGCCAGCTCGGTAGACTGTCTAGTTTGGACTTTTTGTCCATCTGTTAGGTGAGGAATTGTATCTCAGGGTCTCACTGTCACCTGGGCTAGAGTACAGCGGTCTAACCATAGCTTACTGCAGCCTCAAATTTCTGGCTCAAGTAATCCTCCCACCTCAGCCTCCTTAGTACCTGGGTTTACAGGTGTGCAGCACACCTGGCTAATGTTTAAAATTTTTGTAGAGATTTGATCTATGTCTCCCAGGCCAAGGGCCAGTTTTTATCTTTTTGTGAATTGTCTGGTCACGTCTTTTGCCCATTTTTCTATGGCTTTGGTCTTCCCGCTCTCAAATTTAAAAAAAACATTCCTCATCCATCAGGAGTCATCAGCCTTTTGACTATGATATTTGGGCAAATATTTCTTCCCTGCTTGTCATCTGGCTCACTTTTTTTGTCATGCAAAAGATTTTAATTTTCATGTAGTCAAATTTATAAACATTTGTCCTGGTTGTTTGTTTGTTTTTTTTTTTCCTTCCCAATTTAAGGTGACTTTTCACATTTTCACATGGTTTTTGAAAGATGTTTCTGGGTCGGGTTCAGTGGCTCAGCCTGTCATCCCAGCACTTTGGGAGGTTGAGGCGAGTGGATTGCCTGAGCCTGCGGGTTCAAGACCAGCCTGGGCAACTTGGCAAGACCTCATCTCTACAACAAATCGAAAATTATTTGGTATTATTTGGTAGCGCGCGCCTATAGTTCCAGCTACTTTGAAAGTTGAGGCGGAAGGATCACTGTGGCCTGTTAAGTCGATGCTGGGCTGGCTGTGAATGTGCCACTGCACTCCAGACTGGGCAATGAAGTGAGACTCTAACTAAGAAAGAAAGATGTTTCTGTTCCTTAGCCCCGTGATGGGGGAGACTTTTCATCAGCAGAACAGCATCACAAACAACAAGTCACTTGCACTCCATGCTTTCTGCGGTCTTGTCTATGGTGTGGGCCGCTTTATTCCGAGTCATTCCAGTCGCCTAGTTCCTGACTTGAGCGCCCTGGTCTGTCAGTTCTGCCCTCTGCCGTGTGGTTTAAAGATCTTGTGTTGGGGGGAAAGCCTGGCAGGCTGGTTTCCTCTTCTCCCGTGCCCTCCTTGTCGGGATGCTTCTCCCCTGGCTCTTCACCCTCAGCCCTCCCCAGGGCCGCTGTGACCTCTGCGGCCTGGCCGTGCTCAGTACTGGTGCTGCCGCCTCCTCTTCTCCCTGCAGACTCCAGCCTCCAAGCCCCTCATGTGCTCTGCGGCCCCTTCACCACCCAGGCCAATGGTGGCAGCGGGGAAGGATCCCTGGGACACGGCTTCCTCCACTCACAGGTCACAGAGGCCCAAGGCCTGTCGCTCCATGTGTTCTACTCATTCTGGGTTGCTCTGGGAAGGCAAGGGGCAGGGAGGGGACCCTCAGGCTGCCCCACTGCTCCCGGCCCCAGGGGTCGCAACACGCATCTCTCCATGGACACAGGGCTCACACCTGGTCCCAGTGAAATCCTCAACACTACAAGGAAGGGAGGTGTCCTAGTGTAGCATCAGTGGCTACAAGTGGCAGCTGGAGTGGAGCATCAGGGACACAGGTTAGTGAAGATGGCAGACTGCACACAAATGGCTTCAGAGCACGTTGCCGAGCTGAAAGTTGACATCACATTCGAGCAAACTTAGCACATTTTCTCTACAACTGTGTGAAAAATAAGAACGGTGATTTATTTTCAAATTGGAGCCTGGCTTATCTTGGGTTCTCAAGATGGTGTCTAAATGCTTTGTGCTTCTCTTTTGTTGATTCACTTCCTGCTTCTTTGTGTTTCCTTCTTCAAGGGCTGGAGGGTTGTTTACTTTGGCGGGCTTCCTATTTAAATGGAATCCAGCCAGGTTGGTGGCTCAGCCTATAATCCCAGCACTTTGGGAGGCCGAGGTGAGTGTATTGCCTGAGCCCAGGGGTTCGAGACCAGCCCGGGCAACTTGGTGAGACCTCTTCTCTACAATGAATCAAAAATTAGCCGGGCATGGTAGTGCATGCCTGTAGTTCTGGCTACTTGGAAGGCTGAGGCAGAAGGATCGCTGGAGCCCAGGCAAGTCGATGCTGGGTGGCTGTGAGTGTGCCACTACACTCAGCCTGGGCGACAGAGTGAGACTCCAACTCAAAAATAAAAAAAGTAAACTTTTGGTAGGATCCAATTAGAATGGCCATTCTGTACACCAATCAGCAAATAAGACACGCAAATGAAATGATTCTCTAAGACAATCAAGATATGTCACATAGGTGTCGGATGGGAGAGCCTGTAACTTCTGCAGTAATCCTCCAGTGAGGAATCAGGAGAGGGACCTGCATTTTAGGGATAAAAGTGCTGATTCTTCTTACTCTGGTGTGCTTGCCCATCAAAACATCCCATCTTGCAAGACTGTCATTAAAGTCTTGCTTCTGCTGCACTCCACATCTGTGTCCATCCTTTGATTTTGGACAGATGAGTTAGTTTCTCAGAGACTGGGATGGAGAACACAGTGCTGCCACAGCTGCCACAGCTCAGAATGACATCGATGACCCTGGCGTGGCAATGGGTGACGCTCTATAGATTCCTGGTAAAAGAAAGCTCATGAAGTTGAACCTGGATCAACCCACGGAAAGCAAGGACCCCTTTTTGGCAGCAGGAGGCGCCCCTGGTGGTTGAGAGGAACCACCTCCTTCTTTTTTGCTAACAAAACCCGTTTCTTTGTGTCCAACCCCAGGATATAAACCGCAGTTTGTCTAAACCCAGAACCTTTAACCAGATTTTCTTTTTTGATTTAGAGATGGGGTCTTGCTGTGGCCCAGGCCTGAGCGCCATTCCCAGGTGTGACTACGGCACAGTCAGCCGCAGCTCCTGGGCGCCAGCAAGCTTCTGGCCTAAGCCTCCTGAGGGGCAGGGACAACAGTTGTGTCCACCATGCTGGGCTCTGGCAGACCCCGATTTTACCAGCATCCCTTGCACCTAGTCCTGGTCTGTGATATATAAGCAAAAACCTGCCAGGCTGTTCCTGGGAAAGACATTCTTTTTTCAGATGCTCTGGTTTCTCTGAGCTTTAAGTTTCCTGTTGTATAAAATAAGTGACACGTGACTTACCTTGTAAGACCATGAAGATGAAATGAGATTATTCTCCTATCAAAGTGCTACGCAAATGCTGAATACAAAGCAAGTAAGTGCTAGTCTTATTGAAGCAACACAAAGTATTATGGGCACATATTGATTGGTCCAAGTGCTACGTGCTGGCAATGAGTTTAAGGGGTGCCATCACATAGAAAGAAATCTCCTTATCCAATCAAATCTTTCATTAAAAAGTAAAAGCTACTGCTGAATTGTGCCTCTTGGGAGGCACTTTGCTCAGTGATGCACTAACTAGCAAAGTGTTGAGGATCTAACCTCAGACCACACGTTCTCTGGGAGACCCAGAGCTGCTTCTGCCTGTGTGGCTGAGTTCTAGACGGGCTCTCGACCCATCCACACAGGCAGACAGGAGCTCTCAAGACTCTGCAGGCTGGAGGGGCTCTCTGAAGCCACTCAGCTGTGCCGCTCCAAGAGGGAAAGCGGCTTTGGACAGTGCGTCCCACATGGCGTTGCTAGCTTCCAGTAACCCCAGACAGACCACGGCTGCCGGCCCACAAGCTCGAGCTGGGCATCCGTTCTGGACTAGAAGTACACTCTCCTGCAGTAACTCGTCTCACAGGAATCCCATCTTGGGACCAACTCAATCAGTTTTCCACAGCATAATCTCCATCTAGTTAATAAATGGAGTAACAGCAAAGAATTTAGTTAAGCACAGGTGGTTAGAAACCTTAATTCTATCCCATCTTCCTTGTAGTTTCCACGAGTCACTCCTTTTCTTAAATTGCATTATTATTATTATTATTTTTTGGAGACAGGGCCTCGCTCTGTCACCCAGGCTGGAGTGCAGTGGCATGATCACTGCTCACCACACCTCGACTTCCAGGGCTCAGGTGGTCCCCCCATCTCAACCTCCTGAGTAGCTGGGACTACAGACATGTGCCACCATGCCTGGCTAATCTCTGTGGGTTTTTTTGGGAGAGACAAGGTCTTGTCAAGTTGCCCTGGCTGGTTTTGAACCTCTAGGCTCAAACAATCCTCCCAAAGTGCTGGGATTATAAAAAGTGTTGGCTGTGAGCCACCACACTGGGCCCTTCATTATGGGTCCTCAAGGCCTCGAATTTTCTCCTCAAAATATGGTGTTTAGCCCCAAATAAAAAATTCTATTGACCAAAACTTCTGGCAGGCCCACACTTGGGCTTCCCTCTAAGTCCCAGCAGCATCTAGTGTGAACCAACACCCCTGCCCTTGCTACCTGACCCCTTGACCAGCTTACCACAAGAACCCTGCCGACTCACCCCCAAGGTTTGCTCGGCAATCTTCCCCCACCTGACTGCAGCCTACCCCTCAGGTCTGTCTCCACTAGTCCTTGCTGGAGAGCTGCATCCACCTCCCACCCCGCACGCAGGGCCCAGGCAGGAGGCCTGACACCCCGTCCATGGCAAGTGTCATACATAAGTCCTAACAGTGCTGAATATAGAAAGAATGCTTACGACGGGAAATCAGTAACAGAAATGCAGGAACTGAAAGAATTTTGAGTCGTTTACCATCTTCTACTTTAAAGCAAATTCTAGTCACTCAAAGAGGGAGAAGACACTTCCCGTTTCAATGTGAGGAGGATCCGGACCAAAGCCCATGACAGGACTAAGCATGCAAGAGCTGTGACTGTGACCAATAAGGCTTCCTCCGTGAAAGCCGGTCATCCACGCTTCCCTAGACTGTGTATCCAAGGAAGCTGGAGAGGATGCCGGCTGTGACATCAAACGCACCAGAAGCACCCAGAGGGAGTCCAAAGCCAAACCCAAGCCTCCGAGCATCGGTGCTCTTGTTCAGCAGCTGAACCTGTGTAACACTTACTGTCAGGGTGGTTCTAAGGACTGAAAGAAAATACTGACCCCAAAGCAAGTGACACAACACACAGAGCAAGGTGTCAGTAAACACACTGTGTAACAAAGTGCACTCACAAAGGAAAACAAAACCTGCATGGAGCTTCACGAACCCTGTGTCGGCAGCTACACCAGCCCAGGAGCGGTTCCATGTCGGCCACCACTTACCCGTGTCTGCTGACGGTCAATGCAGCTCCAGGGAGTCACCCAGTCCAAGTAGCTCCCACAATCTGCCAGCCGCCCTACTGTATGTGTTTTTTTTCCTGTGACTGCCCTTTCTACAAATCTGAATAAAGTGCTTCTGTTCTCTCTGCCTTCTCCAGGAGAAGGTTTTCTAGTTTCTAGAAAAAAACAGGAGGTTTTCTAGTTTCTATAGTCTACTTCTTTCAGATCTTGGTATTTTAAATAAATTCTAATTGGAACAAAAAAGCTTTGTGTCCCTTTTAAAAGAATTTCAGAAATCACATGATCAAAGAATAAGCAGTTGACTTGCAAATTCATGGCTGCTGGTAAGGGGCTTCTGTAGTTTGGAAAAATATATTCTAAAAACTACCACTGTTTTTGTCATAACATTTATTTTAAAATTCCAAGTGATACTAAAAAAGGGCAAAAGCATTTAAAAATATAAATATATTAAAACAGAGTGTAAGTAAAAAGAAAAAAATCGAGAGGCATTGCCCTAGCTAGACCTTTGTGGAACACAAAACTGTAATCACCACTCTGCTGCACCTTACTATTAAATACAGATGGCACAGCCTTTCTAGAGCTTTAACAACTTGATTATCAATTGCTTTCAAAAGTAATTTATTTGGATTTTTCCATATCCTTTAATGAATTGCAAATATATTAACAGAAAAGACTCCCCCCCCCCCACAAGACTATACAATTTCTGAAGTCAGGAAAAGCAAAAAGAAGACACACAATTACATTGTTTCAATGCAAACAGAACACACACATCACACCCACACTTGCATTTTCCCAGGTTTTCACAAAGAAAACAGGTCACCATATTTCTCAGTGAAGACCCGTACTGTACTCTGGCTAATCAGAGACTTCCAAACTTTTTTCTTCAAAAAGAGCATTTTTAATAGACTAAATACTGGTTATCACTGAGTTTTTGTTTAAGGTACAACAGCAGCATGGTTCAAATGTTATTTGCAGTTCTTGGAAAAAATAAAAATTTTAAAGTAATGAAATACAGAAAAAGTAGGGACCACCTTTCATTATTTTGAGTACCATTGGTCTCTTGAAAAAATATTCCAATCTTCTAAAATCCCAGAGTTAAGAACCATTTCCAAGGGGAAAAATAAATACAACGCCACAACATAACGGTTGAACAAAAGTGTGTGCGTGCGTGTGTGTGTGTGTGTGTGTGTGTGTGTGTAACAGAAAAGGATGTCAACATACTAAGTAGTTTTAATTTCCTTCAGGGTGACTTCTGAAGTCTGAAGCAAACATTTTGTTTGACCAAAATGTACTCTTTTGGTTGTTTGATCCCCTTTCCATGCTAAGAGCAAAAAACAAAAAGAGCCAGAAGAGTTACTGGATGGGAAATAAGGCTCAGATGCCTACACGACTTTGGAAACAGGCAAGAGGGAAAGCGAGAGCAGGCCGGGCCTGGGCTAAAAGCGCCCTTACCAGCTGCTGCCATGGTGTGCCTTCCACACTGCCCTTTTATCCTTGGTCTCAACATCAGCACCAGAAACTCCCACCTCTGGCACAGGACGTGCACTCCTACTGTAAAAAGATAACTCATTACACCTCAGCAAATGACGTACTAGCTTAACTTCCTCCATGTTTTGTCACAGTGGACTCAGGGTTTTCTATGAAACTCTAGATTTGAGACTGTTATAAAGCACCTTATGATTTGCCAATTAAAAAAATAAAAGAATCTAAAATTAAATATTACAGAACTAATAGATAATAAAATTGAATATTTGTTAGAATTCAAGTGCTAGCTTCTGGGAATTTTTAGCAATATTCATATACTCCCAGCCTTTTCTTTATAAATTATTTTTCTAAATGGTAGCTTTCGGTAGGAAATTTTGTTAAAGACCTCTCTGGCACCCAATACCTAATCCAGACTCTGACTTGAATTAATTTATAATGGTAGCTGATCCATGTTCAAATGAGATGAACAGTAAATGATAGGAAATTACTGAGTTTATAGGCTAAACAATTTTTCACATCTTTTGTAACCCACATTTTCACAGCTTGACTAACAAATACAGGTAGCCAGTAGGTAAGTTTGTCCTTCATCAAATAATCCAAAATAATAACTGTAGGCCTGTCACTCATAAGAAACTATAAGTTGTTATATTTTGACACTGGCACTTAATAAAATGTTTAACAACTAAGTTTCTCTAAAAATTCCAATACATTACAATAAAGGAGATACACAATTTAAGACTGTTTAAATCTGTTACTGTGAAATTCCAATTTATATGCATAATTAGATCTTTAAATTTGCAGCCATTTTCCAAAGACACTAACCTATATTATGACAAACTCAGCAGAGAACTTGTCTCTCCTTCATAAGAATGTTTTTTTCCCCCAAGTTAAAAATTTCCAATATCCTAAACCCGATCACTCTTAGTAAGCGTTTTGGTGACTCATACTGCTGAAAATAATCTGAAGCAGAGAGTCAGAGAGAATGGCAATGACCTCAACCAAATGTAACTGTACATTCCTCCACTTTGCTGAAACACTCAGAAACGCCAAGGGGATACTTCTTGAACAAATATAGATTCAAGGTTACAGCACAATTCTGATTGTATTAAGGCTTTCACTACCATGATCTCTTACACTTGAGAGTCCTCATCCTGATTCTAAGGTGAACATCGATGATCTTAAGGGCAGAGTTTTGGCTTTTCAGGGGGGACCCACCCCAACATCTCGAATGCTACAGGGGACCCCACAGAGCTCAAAGAGAAGAGGCAACATGGTAAGGACCAGTTTTAAAGTCTGCAATACCAAGACAACAATGATCAATACTTTGAAACAAGATGAATAAATTAAAATTCTTGGTGAGACATGAAAGCGTTCTTGCCAAGAACAAGCGTACACTGCATGGAGGGATATCTGATTCCTAGACACGAGTCCCAGTGTGCCCATAATGTCTGTTTACAGACACTGCAAGTTAAGGTAACGTACATTCCTTGGCAACCACTGTTACAGGCAATGTCTTTATTGTTCCGTCTGGCACTTGCTACCCCATTCTTGAAGAGCCTAGAAATGAAGGCCAGTCACTCTGTTACTCAGGAACAGAAGCAAATAAAAACACAGTTTTGGAAAACGACCAAGAAATTCTGGTTCATCACTACTTTCCACAGCTAACAGTTCCTCCAAGAGAAAACAACTCTTCCTTCCATGATAGTTTTCCAATAAAGGGAGATTAAAGAAAAAAAAAAAAAGAAAAGAAAGCTCCCCCCACCCCTATATTGTCATTCGTACTGGTGAAAGAGCCAGTCTTGTTAGCAGCTCAATATTGCACTGCCTTTCATTCTGGGTACAGTCAGGGTCCAATGAAAGTGGCACACACATGGCATAAGGGATGGATGGTGACACTGCCGGCTCCAGACTGACGACGCGGGACATGGAGGGACAAGAGACGTCAGCACTAGTCACACATCCAGTCGCAAAAGCCTCGCTTCTGAGAGTTAAAACTCATCGCTTTCAGCTGCATGAAGCTGTGTGTCGTCTGCATCCGTCATGCTGCTCTCCTGGGATTCATCTGTTCCCACTTTAAAAATCAAGCAAACATCCACAGTAAGGAGTGTTGGTTCACAAAAACAGGCGAGGAGAACTGTGTTACATTCAGAGGCAAAACCCTAAACAAAGGCCTTTACAGAGCCTGGATCCTTTAGTAAAATGCAATTAAAGTTCCTTATTTTATAACAGGTCTGAGAAAATTCATTTACTGCATTTATCTTTAAGGTTTTAATGAACCACACGGCCTCTCCCAGCACTCCGTACTCCCTCCTTGAGATCTGGAACTGGCTAGTTCTCCACGACATAAGAGACTGATATGTCCCCAGCCCCCCACCACTGAGACTACTTGCCTGCTGGTCCACGAAATACAAAATACAGCTGTAAGTATAAAAAGGCTTGTTGGGATAACAGGAATTATAACTTTTTTTTTCCTTTTTTGAGTTGGAGTCTCACTCTGTCACCCAGACTAGAGTGCAGTGGCCGCTCCCGGCCACCACAGCCTCGACCTACTGGGCTCCAGCGATCCTTCTGCCTCAGCCTTCCAAGTAGCTGGAATTACAGGCTCACGCTACCACGCCCGGCTGATTTTTTTATTTATTGTAGAGATGAGGTCTCGCTGCCCAGGCGGGTCTTGAACCCGCGGGCTCAGGCAATCCACTCACCTCAGCCTCCCAAAGGCGTGGGATTACAGGCTGAGCCACCAAGCCCGGCTAGGAATTATAATTTTAATTAAAGTCTTTCACCAAATTTTCTGGAACAAAGACATCGAACCAGAATTCATCTTATCAGAAATGTCACCTGTCTCCTATCATATGGTGCTGATATAGTAAGCCTTTGTTCTCACTTTGTTTTTTGGGTTTTTTTTGAGTTGGAGTATCACTCTGTTGCCCAGACTGGAGTGCAGTAGCTGCTCCCAGCCATTGCAGTCTCGACCTGCTGGGCTCCGGCAATCCTTCCACCTCAGCCTTCCAAGTAGCCGGAACTACAGGCGCGCGCTACCAGACCCGGCTTATTTTTTAATTTATTGTAGAGTTGAGGTCTTGCTAAGTTGCCCAGGCAGGTCTCAAACCCACGGGCTCAGGCAATCCACTCACCTCAGCCTCCCAAAGCGCGGGATTACAGGCTGAGCCATAGAGCCCGGCGGTTCCCACTTTCTTATCTGAAGGCACACTCAGTGCAGGGATGGAGCATTCAATGTCTCCGCTATAATTCTCTCTCCCCCTTCCTTTCCTTCCTAAACCCTACATTTAGATTTATTAGGCAACTAT
This sequence comes from Carlito syrichta, assembly GCF_000164805.1. NCBI lineage: Eukaryota > Metazoa > Chordata > Mammalia > Primates > Tarsiidae > Carlito > Carlito syrichta. Next base: position 45,738 of record NW_007123702.1, read on the forward strand.
TTGGATGTTAGATTTGCAGGAGCTACAGAGAACCTGAATAGCCACTACTACAGGTCAGTCAATACTTTGCTCTTTATTATTTTTTGTAGAGATGAGGTCTTGCTATGTTGCCTAGGTTAGTCTTGAACTCCTGGCCTCAGTGACCCTCCTGCCTTGGTCTCCCAAAGTGCTGGGACTGCAGACCTGAGTCACTGTCCCCAGTCATCATTTGTCAGTACTTTAAAACATGCACAGTTATTACTCATTCACGTAGCCACTAGAATGTTTTCAACATATACTATCAACTTCATTTCCCTACTACATTCTTACCTGCTTCAGAGTAGATAAGGAGATACTGGTTACATGTTCGAACATAAATTGAGGCCCAGGTAAAAATCAGCAATGAATTTATCAAAGTCATACAGCAAACTAGATCCAGAACTGAGACGAGTTACCTGGCTTCACAAGCATTTTGTTATCACATCACCCTGCTCAGTTTCCCTAAAATTCCATTTGGTATAAAGAGTTAAACCTCACAGTTACAAAAATGAACAAAAGAACAGCCAACAGATCCTTCAGTAGCTTTCTGAGTACTCAGAATCGTATGTGTGATACTTATGAATCTGAATACTTGGAATCATATTATAGTAAGTGATACTTACTAATCTGCTCCTCCTGGGTTATTGGCTCCTCATCATCAGGAAGATAGCGCTTATCGATTGCCTCTTTGATCTGGTTATTGGCTCCTTTTGGATCTAGATCCATAGCCCAAGAAAAATTCATCAGGGCGAGGTGCGTTTGCCCTAACTTCTTGTAAACCTGAAAATAAACAGCAGCACTACATTTTTCATTAAGTTGTGAGCTTCAACTACAAAGCCCTAAACACTTATAATTTAAACCAGGCCCTTGATTTATGTGCCCCACACCCACTCTGACAGGTAGGTCATTTTCACCCTACAGATGAACTCTTGCCAGTTTCTGAGTTTGGACATTGTTGCTAACATGCTTAGACACTGTTTTCAGAATCCCTTGCCTCTTTTCAGGTAGTGAGTTTCCAATCAGTCTCACTCGAACAATGGTAATGGAAATAAATGGACTACAAGCTGCTTAATTAACATTCATTTGCAGTGATTTGTTTTGAGTCAGTCTCACTATGTCACCCGGGCTGGAGTACAGTGGCACACTCAGGGCTCACCATAGCCTTGACCTCCTGGGTTCAGGTGATCCTTTTGCCTCAGCCTCCCAAAGTGCTGGGATGACAAGCGTGAGCCACCATGCCCAGCTACAGTGATTTTAAATGGAGCACTATCAACTCTTAATACCTGTCCATGGTTTCAAGATACCTTAGCCAACTGGCATCCAAGGTCCAGTTTGTAAAGGACTGACTAGTGGTCTTGGCAATCTTTGAAACTATTTCCTCTAATCAAGACAACACAGTGCCATTAGTGTTCTTCTGCTGGGAGATTTCTAAGTAGTTAATTGGAAATCGGAAGCTAAGGGCTTTCCACAGAGTAGTCTCAGGAACTCGGTATAGGCCTCCGACTGCAGGTACCAGTGTACTTCCTTTTTTTTTTTTTTTGAGTTGGAGTCTCACTCTGTCGCCCAGGTTGGAGTGCAGTAGCATGCTCACAGCCACCCCAGCGTCAACCTGCTGGGCTCAGGTGATCACTCTGCCTCAGCCTTCCAAGTAGCTGGAACTATAGGCATGCGCTACCACACCCGGCTAATTTTTTGAGTTTATTGTAGAGAAGAGGTCTTGCCAAGTTGCCTGGGCTGGTCTCAAACCTGCGGGCTCAGGCAATCCACTTGCCTCGGCCTCCCAGAGTGTTGGGATTATAGGCTGAGCCACCGAGCCCAGTCTCAGTGTACTTCTAATGCCATCACAAGGGGAGGACAGGACATGTGTGCTCTCGCTCCTTCATTAGGATAGCACCTTCCTAGATGTGAGAACTAAAACCACCATTCCCAGAGTTCTCAGTTTAAGCCAGAGCTCTAGGTGAATCTGCTTAATAGATGCTATTCGAATAAGCCTTACATTTATTCTTAGAAAATATAAAAGTTAGAATTTGCTAAGGAAGTCACAGTGTAAGACCCAGCCCCAGTCTTTACCTTTCCTATTAAGAAGTAAACGAGAGATTCTTTGGGAACAATTTGTTTCAATTCTTCAAGTTCTTGTAAAGCAGACTGAAAAAGGCACAAAAAAAAAATCCAACCTTAGAGTAGCAAAATTTTACAAAATTTTGACTATGCAAGTGTTTTTATTTATTTCCCAAATCATCTAACAAAAGCCAACTACATCTTAAAATACTTCCTTATTGCACCAGTTCCTGTTGTGAAAATGAAATGAAAAATACTTTAAAAACCTTAAGAACTAAGAAATGGCAGGCATTTACCAGAGAACACTGAAAACACAGACACACACACACACACACACACACCCTCTCTGTGAAATGTGCAGGTGTTGACAACCCTTGCTTCTGTCACCATTTTATTTAACATATCCACCACCACATCATGTGGTGTGTGGATGTGTGTGCAAGCGCCTTGAAACTGAGCCACACCTGGCTGCACCTACTCCCTGATGCAGACACCAAGCTTTGGACACCAACCTGTCAGATTTTAACTAAGAAGTGAAGTATAACCCTCCAACCTGAGTTCAACTGTCTAGTCATCTTCCGATCACTGCTAAAGGACTGGCAGATTAGGGAGAAATGCAAGAGAAAGAACTAGACTTACAGGTAAAGGAGAGATACCATCATTAAAAATAAAACTGGCTCCCAAACTAGATGCTGTCCCGATTTTCACCCAGTTCATGGACATGGAAAAGAATCATCTGATGTCACATAAAGTCAGCATGAGTGACGTGGAGCATAGTTCAGCGTTACCCATGACGACAGAAGTGCATGTGGCCATGGACTCCACAGCCCACACCACCAAAGTGTCCCAGGACTCCACAGCCCACACCATAAAAGTGTCCCAGTGATAGATTCATCCTCCTGAGAACACTTGGCCCAACATGACCATTGTTACTGTGAAACACTCAAAGCAGTAAAGGCATCTAATCACAGCCTCACCACTGATCATCCATCCTCCATGGAGTAACAGGTCTGCAGGTGCTCAACTGAGTGTAAAAGAAAAAAAGCGAAACCGAGATGCATGGCACCATGCCTCCTGTGCCAACACACATGGAACCCCACGCAGTCCAGCGATGTGGGTGTGAGCATACCTCACAAGGCGATTCCCGTGAGCACATGCACTGCCCTTTCTTTCCTGGCAGACCATATTACATATGTGAATGTAAGCAGGGTGGGGTGGTCCGCCCTCAGGACGGGGTGGGGCAGGAGGCATCCATGTCTCACACAGTGGCTTCTGCTGTATCTTGACTTCTCTAACCTCACCAAGTTTACACTTCATTTCCTTTGAATGCCCACAGAAGCCATCTGTTTTCTGTGTTCTCCTCTATACCTCTTCGTAGTAAAAGAAAAGCCAGTATAAGTTAGGTAAAAAAAAAAGACAAACACACAATCTAGGGACTCCCCATCTCGAGGTTGGGCTCTACTCACACCCCGAGTCTCCCACTATGGAGGCTGCACATCCAGGTGCCTGGGTGGGGCATGGACATCCCCAACAGGCCATGGTGCTGCGACTGCATTGTTCTGCTGTTCTGCTTTATTAGACGCAATGGAAAATAGACAAACACTGAGGACACCACATGAGGGAGCATGTTCTGAGCTGTTAATGGTGCTCCTCCCTGGAGGGTAAGCTTTTGAGGCACACTCAACTTTTATTCTCTACATTCTTATCTTATTTAAATTTTTTGTAAAAAACATTTTTCTTTCATTAAAAAAGTCAAAAGATAAAAAGAGCAAAAGCAGTGACCACAGATGGTAGCTAGTGAAGGTATCAGGATCATGAATTTATGTAGCCTGAGGGAACTTCTTTATTTGGTATAAAACTTTGGTTTAGTTTTAGTTTTGTTTAGTTTTTTTTTTTTTTTTGAGTTGGAGTCTCACTTGGTCGCCCAGACTGGAGTGCAGTGGCTGCTCCCGGCCACTGCAGCCTCGACCTGCTGGGCTCCGGCGATCCTTCCGCCTCAGCCTTCCAAGTAGCCGGAATTACAGGCATGCGCTTCCATGCCCAGCTGATTTTTTTTTTTGATTTATTGTAGAGATGAGGTCTTGCCAAGTTGCCCAGGTGGGTCTCGAACCCGCAGGCTCAGGCAATCCACTCACCTCAACCTCCCAAAGGCACGGGATTACAGCTTAGTTGAGGCACCAAGCCCAGCTTAGTTTTGTTTTTTTGAGTCAGGGTCTCTGTCGCCCAGGCTGAAGTGAAGTGGCATGATCATGGCTCATATCAGCCTTGATCTCCTCGGCCTAGGTCAACCTTCCACCTCAGACTTCTGAGTAGCTGCAACTATAGGTGTGTGCCAGCATGCCTGGCTAATTTTTGTATTTTTGTAGAGACAAGGTCTTGCTACGTGGCACAGGTTAGTCTTGAACTCCTGGGCTCAAGCAATTCTCCTGCCCTGGCCTCCCAAAGTGCTGGGATTACAAGCATGAGCCATTGCATCCAGCCACTTTAAAGAAATGTTCATCAGACCTTGTCCACAAAAAAACAAAAATGAGTTGGGTGTGGTGACATTCACCTGTAGTCCCAGCTACACATTGGGAGGCTAACGCAGGAGGATGCTCTTTGGAGGCTGCAATGAGCTGTGTTAGTGTCTCTGTACTCCAGCCTGGCCAATAGAGTGAGACCCTGATTCAAAAAAAAAAAGAGAGAGAGAGCAATGTGGGTTAGGTGATACAGCCCAGTCCTCCTCTGCGGCTGCAACATGCACACTGCAGGCGGATGTGTCCTGCGACTGCTCGTTGCAGCTGCCATCAAAACTCCATGCAGCCATCACACCTCTTCCTAGCCTCGACGTCTAATTTAAGACTCACTGAGAAGCAGTGTCTAACACACACCCCAGGTCTGGCTTCTGCCTTAAAAGTCAAGGGTTCAGTGATTGGATGTCAGTGAGCATACTAAGTGAGGTAATGGCTAGCAGTGCTTCAGTCTCAGAGAGGTCGCAGCAACCTTTTATGGCACTTATCTCCATTCTGGAGCCAGAACATCTCAGAAACTTAGTAGCCAAACCCCGAGCTCAGCTCCCAAAGGGGCTACAGCTGTAGGTCACAGCCCAGATAACCGACCCGGTTAGAGCTCGGGCTCCTTGAAGCAAGGGGGCTGATGTACACAGCACACCCAGGTAGGTGTGTTGGCATTAAACAGCTTCGAGAATAACAAACGCTGAATCCATTCAACTTAAGAAATTGACTATGTACATATATAAAAAAGTACAATAGAGCAAAAACAGAACAGCAAATACTGAATTACAATTATAGTATCTCAAAGAGTGTAACAAGTTGAAAAGTGTTTATTGTATTTAATTTCTTAAATTTTAATTTTAACTCGTTTTAATTGTGTGGAGATGGGTCTCGCTATGCTGTTCAGGCTCATCTCCAACTTCTGGCTTCAAGCAATCCTCTCGCTTGGGCCTGCCAAAGTGTTGAGGTTACAGGCATGAACTACCATGTCCAGCCTAAAAGAAAGTTTTGTTTGTTTGCTTGTTTTGAGTTGGAGTCTCACTCTAACCCAGGCTGGAGGGCACTACCACAGCCTCGACCTGCTGGACTCAGGGAATCCTTCCACCTCAGCCTTCCAAGTAGCTGGAACTACAGGCATGTGCTACCACGCCCTGCTAATTTTTTGATTTATTGTAGAGATGAGGTCTCGCCGAGTTGCCCAAGCAGGTCTCAAACTCACGGGCTCAGGCAATCCACTCACCTCAGCCTCCCAAAGCATGGGATTACAGGCTGAGCTACCAAGCCTGGCTCAGACAGATGATTTTAACAGTAACATGCTCATTGAGGGTTGTGAAGAATAAATGACATAATGTGCCGTGAAGTGCTGAGCACAATGCCTGGAAAGCACTCAGCAAAAACCCATTGGCTCCTCACTGCCCAAGGTCCGCCTTCGGAGTTTTCCTGAGCTGCTCTTTCTCCCTGAAGGGCCCACAGCAGCTGCAATCCTTCCAGTTAACTACTTAACTGCTCTCTCCACCTCTACAGGGTTTATAAGCTTCCTAAGCCCAAAGGGCAGTCTGCTTCCTGTTCATCACACCTTCCTCAAGCTCCCTCTCCCTGTGCTTATTTCTCATGCCTGGCTAATTTTTTTTGATTTATTGTAGAGAAGAGGTCTTGCCAAGTTGCCCAGGCTGGTCTTGAACCGGTGGGCTCAGGCAGTCCTCTCACCTCGGCCTCCCAAAGTGCTGGGATTATAGGCATGAGTCACTGCATCCGGCCTAAAGAAGGTTTTTTAAGATGACATAAACAGTAGGACTAGAAATCCAGTTTTTCATAAAGAAAATAGAGTAAAACTAAAAGAATTACTGAATAAATGACAAAGAATAAAGTATATATTTAATTCTTTCTTACACCTTCATTAGTCTTTTAAAAAGTTATCACTGTTTTGGTATTTTTTTTCTTTCTTTCTTTCTTTTTTTGAGTTGGAGTCTCAAGCTGTCGCCCAGACTGGAATGCAGTGGCCGCTCCCGGCCACCACAGCCTTGACATGCTGGGCTCCGGCGATCCTTCTGCTTCAGTCTTCCAAGTAGCTGGAACTACAGGTGCGCACTACCACACCCGGCTAATTTTTGGGTTTATTGTAGAGATGAGGTCTCATCAAGTAGCCCAGATGGGTCTTGAACCTGCCGGCTCAGACAATTCACTCACTTCAGCTTCCCAAGGCGTGGGATGACAGGCTGAGCCACCGAGCCCGGCTTGGTATTTTTCAATTTCAGCAAGTTTCAATGTGTACTAGAAGACTAGATTTCTAGGGATAGAGTCTACTAAAATGGATTATTTGGCCCAGGTTTTTCTGAGTACTTAAACTTGGGGTAATTTTTTTTAAAAATCAAGTTTCTACTCTTTTTAGTAAGAGCCTGAATTTGTTACAAAAGATACTTGACCATTAAGTCAAAATTTTGGATTCAGTTTATGATTGGAGAGTAACAAAAATCCCACATCTCCTTTTTCTTCTCCGTTTTTCTTATCTTCTTTCCTTAATACTTTTCCAGGCCAAGGATATGTTAACTTGACAGAGGGAGAAGTAAAGAGAGAGACAGATAGGACTAGACTTCATCCCCTTGTTAGAAGCACTCATGACTCCCTTCCCCTTTGTGAACTTAATTCATATTATTTGTGATTATTTGGTTAATATCTGTTTTCTCTAGAGGGGTAAACTAGACGGTAAGCTCCTCAAAGGCAGGAAACATGACTGCCTTACTTGTCACTATCCCTAATGCCTGATACACAGTAGCTACTCAGAATTTGTTGACTAATGCACATACATTCACTTACCATCTGTTCACTGATTTTGGTCCTAAGAGGAGAGCTTAGGTCTTACCTTTTTTTTTTTTTTGAGTTGGAGTCTCACTCCGTAACCCAGACTGGAGTGCAGTGGCACACTCGTAGCTACACCAGCGTCGACCTGATGGGCCTCAGGTGATCCTTCCACCTCAGTCTTCCAAGTAGCCAGAACTACAGGTGTGTGTACCACGCACGGCTAATTTTTTTTTATTTATTGTAGAGAGACGAGGTCTCACCAAATTGCTCAGACTGGTCTCGAATCCCTGGACTCAGGCAATTCTCTCGCCTCAGCCTCCCAAAGTGCTGGGAGTACAGGCTTGAGCCACTGTGCCCGGTCAGGCCTTATCTTTAAGAGAACTCCATGATAAAAACAACAGCCTTTCTATATAAGGCAGTTATATCCCTTCTTGACAGTATAAGTGTTTATCCAAAAAACCCAGAGTTATCTTTTGGAGGGCAGGCCCCTTGCAGTCCAGGCTTCCCCTGCTACGTGAGTGTTCTAGGAAGTCATCGGCATCCATGGACCAGATAGTGTTGCTGTGAAGGGCTGCGTTCAGCTTCAATTAATTTTGGGGGGAGATTCTTTCAACGCATTTGCCCATTTCATGATGTGTGATTTATGAGCACACCTGCCCACGAAGTACTGAGTGTTCAGCAGTTTTTGACCAAGACGGTATGACTCCTGTGCCCACCCTCCTATTCACCTGATGGAAAAAAGTCCTCAAAGGGAAACGAAAGATGACAGAAACATAAAAGGTATCGAAATGGATGAGTTCAAAAACTGTTTTGAGTAGTGGAAAAAGCACCTCGACAGGTATATGCCATCAAACAGAAAGTACTCTGAAGGTGACTGAAGTTTAAATGTGTAAGAATAAATACACAATTTTTATAAATACCTTCTGGGTTTTTTGGGTCCCCCCTCGTATATCCCCTCTTTACAAGGATGACCATGTATTCCTAAATATTCACACGCCCATCCTTCCTATGAGTACTTTATGAGGAAGTAAAACAACAACAAAGAAATTAACACCATTAAAAACAGGGAAATTGAACTGTCTCAGACTAAAGTTAAAGTATAAATAACTTTTAGTTTATTAAAATAAGGGACAACCTAAGCAATACAATATATAATTAAGATATGCAGCTTACCTTATATTTTTCATTTGCGAATAAAACTGAGGCTCTGTGAAATTTGCATAGAGGGTTCTTGGGATCAATCACGATGGCTTTGTTTAGGGTATCCAAAGCCTTCTCAGATTTCTTCAGGGCATGCTGAACCTATAGGAGAAAAAATCATGCTGATGCTTCCTCTTGGTGTTTGTAAATAAAGGTGAGAGCCAGTGGGGCTCAAAACCACAACCAGATGGCTGGATTGTTCAATGGGTTAAGGGGACTTAGTATTGATTAATGATTAATAAATTATCTTGAAAATCTCTTCCATTTCTAGTTCAACTGCTTCACTTTAAAGATGAAAATACTGAAGCCCAGGGATCTTAAATAATTTGCTCTGGGAAAAACCTAGGTTCTCTGGCTCCTAATCCACCATGATGTGTCCATAATAACCATCAAGATTCTATTTTTAGAGCAGATATTTGGTTACCTTTGTTCTAAGAGACAAGTAAAACCTTAGTTTTTCCTTCACAAGAAAAATTTATACTATTTAGACAGACAATACATTTTAACAGATTTTTAGTGAGCCCCCTACCTACAAACCCTCAAGTTGCGAACTTTAATGATGCACAAGGGCTTTTTAAATGTATTCTTTCTCTCCACCAGGTGGCAGTATAGCCTGTTAAATACATACAGTACTATACTGATTGTGTTAGTTGGATACCTAGGCTAACTTTGTTGAACTTAAAATGAATTGGACTTACAAACACTCAGAACAGAACTTGTTTGCTGGGAATTTCTTGTATTATGATCTTCCAAATATTAAACTTTGTAAAACTGTGTTCAATCAAAGAACACAGTTTACCGACCAAGTTTCACTCAGAACAATTATATTTTCACCTATTTTAGAAATATTTATTTATTTGAGTCAGAATCTCACTCCACTGCCCAGGCTGGAGTGCAGTGGCACGCTCATGGTCAACCCAGTGTCAACCCACTGGGTTCAGGTGATCCTTCCATCTCAGCTTTCCAAGTAGCTGGAACTACAGGCGCACGCGCCCACTCCTGGCTAATTTTTTGATTTATTGTAGAGACGAGGTCTTGCCAATTTGCCCAGGCTGGTCTCAAACCTACGGGTTCAGGCAATCCCCTCACTTCGGTCTCCCAAGGTGCTGAATTACAGGCTTGAGCCACCATGCCAGGCCTAAAAATTTATTTTAAAAATCACTTTCCTGCTTCATATAATTGAAAATCATTGCTCTCTAATACTGAGAAGTAAATAACTTAAGGTATTTTATATAACTTAAAATTTTAAAGATTAAAAAAGTACCAAGCGTTCCTATTCATTCAAGTATTCATATTTTGCTATGTTCTTCTTAGATGAATTATATATTAAAAAATCCAGTGGGGCAAATGGTTTGGCCATAGAACTTTAACAAATATCACTATCACAAGAATTTGAGAGCAGGTACTGCTAACATCAGGTTGCTAAACTCATCTATGCGATGATCTTTGCAGAAGGTTATTATCATATGTGGCCAAATATTCTATCCACAGGACTGAGACCCTAAATACTGGTTACCTAAGAGAAAAACATACTCTCTTGCCTTAAAACCTTTTCCAATAAACCATTCATAACTTTAAAATCTGTTCCACAATAGCTTTAGAAAAATGCCTACTTTTTTTTTGCATAGTAGCTAACTATAAAAAGTAACCAAGCCAACTTTTAAGAAAATTATCATGATCAATTTCAGTGGTTGATAAATAACTAGAATTCTTCCTCCCCCACAAAAATGACACTCCAGGTTGGGCTCAGTGGCTCAGCCTGTAACCTCAGCACTTTGGGAGGCAGAGGTGAGTGAACTGCCTGAGCCCGCAGATTTGAGACCCACCCGGGCAACTTGGCGAGACCTCGTCTCTACAATAAATAAAAGATCAGCTGGGTGTGGTAGCGCGCGCCTATGGCTCTGGCTACTTGGAAGGCTGAGGCGGAAGGATCGCTGGAGCCCAGCAGGTCGAGCTGAGGTAGCTGTGAGTGTGCCACTGCACTCCAGTCTGGGCGACAGAGTGAGACTCCAACTCAAAAAAAAAAGACATTCCAAACTAACATAATATGCCAGTTCTCACAAGAGCCTAAGAAAAAAAAGAAGAGACAGGGAAGGAGCAGAGGGAGAAGGAGGGAGGGAAGGTGAGAATAAAAACCTGAGGCACCATGCTTATAAAAAAACTAATAAATGAGATTTTAAAAAGCAAACAAACATACACATATATTTCTCTTATAAAGTACAACTTATTATCAGATATGCTAAAAATACAAAAATGATAATCCACATGGCCTTATAAAAATTTTAATTAGTTGTGATGTATCTGTGTCACTGAGAAGCTTAAGTACAGGAAGCCACTTGCCTTAAAATATTACTTATTTAATTTAGGGGCTAAATATTAACATACGAAAAAATGCTTTCAAAAATATAAAATATGTCATCTGAGTCACATCAATCCTATCAGCCACGCAAGGTGTCATTCATAGACCAGAAGTTCAAAGAAATTAAGTGACCTTCCCAAAAGATAAGAGCATGTCCATCATACTCCCTTACGCCAAGCCAAAAAGGTTGAAAAAGACTTCAGGATACTGTTTCAACAACAAGGGTAAAAGCCCCAATTTCCATCACAGCAATTAAGTCAACAGCAAGCATATCACAAGAGGGAGACTAATAGAGTAATAATATTTAGGAAGCTACTTACTACTCCAATGTGGCAAAGTAAAACTGAACTCTGAGGGTTGATATCAAGTGCTTTCTGGAAATGCATTTCCGCAAGGCTGAATTTTTCTTGCTTGTAATAAATCATTCCTAAACCATACCTGTATGTTATAAAAGTATAATTTTAGGGATATAAACTTTTGGTTGCTAGTAAAAGGGTAAGTATGAAATCTGGCATTTTACAATAAGTAGAAAAATGGTGATATTCTTAGAGAGAAGGAAAACAGCATCAGTCATGATAAAATCATTAAAACATTTTACAAGAGCCACTTTTATAAGTAAAAACAACAAATCAGATCAATCAAACGAAACTATGATAATGGGGAAATAAGAAATCACATCCTTGACTTCATGGCTTCAATCTAGATCTAATAGCTCATTTTTACCCAGTGGTTATTATGTGTGTAGCTAGAACTTTGCTAAATCATTTAATCCCAGAAGAATCAAGGCTACAGGTTTTCAAATCAGAAAACTGAAGCTTAGAGAAGTGAAATAACTCCCTTAGAGCTACTCAGCTAATAAGGATTCCGGCCAGGTCCTTCCTTTGTGACTCAGCCTGAGCTCCTAACATACAATCTCCATGTTCTTTGTCTAATGCATATATAACATATAGCACTAGGCTGGGCGTGGTGGCACAAACCTGTAATCCCAGCACTTTGGGAAGCCAGGTAAGAAGACTGCCTAAACCCAGGGGTTCAAGACTAGCCTGGGCAACTTGGCGACACCTCGTCTCTCCAACAAATAAAAAAATTAGCCAGATGTGGTAGCACGTGCCTGTAGTCCCAGCTACCTGGAAGGCTGGGGTGGAAGGATCACCTGAGCCCAGCAGGTTGAGGTTGAGGTGGCCATGAGCATGCCAACTGCACTCCAGCCTGGGCGACAAAGCGAGACTCCAATTCAAAAATAAAAAATAAAAAAAATACAGCACTAGAATGACAGCACACCATGCTCGACTTCCCTTCCCTCTGTCTACTATTCTCCAAGGGTGCTCCAATGCTTGCAGACCTCAGGATGGTAATCTGTAAAGGCTGTGTCACAGTGCATTAGGCTGCTATACAGGCATTCCTCTTGCATTTTCAAAATGTCAAGTGAACACAGTGTGGAGGGTTTACTTTACAGACCTCTCTTGGTCATCACTAGATATTGATGATAAATACCAAAAGAAGTAGGAAAACCACATCATATCTGCTTTATGTGAGTGACTTTATTTATCATTATAATAGTGTTACGGAGAAAGCCATAAAACATTGTGACAATGACAGTGAAGGAGGTAATAATAGAAAGGTTATTTACTTTGGAGTCAGAATAAGAAATCTGCTCAGTGTTTAGTTAGTTACCTAAACACCTCAGTATTTAAGTTCCTTCCAGTAAAATCTTGCCAGTCTGAACAATCCTCCTTTCAACACAATTTCTGATACTGTAATTTTTTAAAGACTGCAACTACTGCAAATCAGCAGACACTATGTATTTAAAAAGTGACATAGTGCCGGGCTCAGTGGCTCAGCCTGTAATCCCGCGCCTTTGGAAGGCTGACGTGAGTGGATTGCCTGAGCCCGCGGGTTCGAGACCCACCTGGGCAGCGAGACCTCATCTCTACAATAAATCAAAAAATCAGCCAGGCGTGGGAACGTGCGCCTGTAGTTCCAGCTACTTGGAAGGCCGAGGTGGAAGGATCACTGGAGCCCAGCAGGTCGAGGCTGCGGTGGCCGGGAGTAGCTACTGCACTCCAGTCTGGGCGACAGAGTGAGACTCCAACTCAAAAAAAAAAAAAAGTGACATAAGCCCTATTAAGAACCAAGTTCTTTTTTTGTTTTTTAGATTTGAAAGAAAATTAGAGAGAGAAAGAGGTGATTCACCTCTCCAAAGTAGGGAAGGGGGCCAAAGCTTAAGAAAATATGGCCTGGCCATAGCTTAGCAAGGCAATGGCCAAGAACGGAGTTCTTAAACTTACATCTACCTGGAGAGAAGGCAGTGTTGGCAAGCTTGACTGTTTCATGTCCACAAAAGCTAGCATTTCTTTATTGTTAATATATTTTTTAGCTTTTTTCTTTTTCTTTCAATCACTTTAGGGGGTACAGATTGTTGTTGGTTATACGGCCGCACTGTATAACAGCAAAGAAGTCTGGGCTGTAAGTGTGCTCCCCCCCCCACCTGCACACACAGTACTCAGAGGAGACTTTTCAGCCGCCCAACCTCCTCCCCTAACCCGGAGTCTCCAAAACCCATTATAGCATCCTTTATGCAAAAGCTAGCTTTTTTTTTTTTTTTTGGCCATCTTTCAGGCAATGTAACTACTACTTAGAAATGAGATACAGTCTCATTAAAAATCATATACATACAAATAAAAAAATGTATTAGTAATTTAATGCTTCAGATTTAGTGACAATAGAATGATAAAACTCAACTATCATAATTAAAACAAGAGATACTATGCAAAAAAGCTAGATTTCAGAATTATATTTCTTCTTGAGATTTAAACTATTAAGTCATTCCAGAAAAGTACGATAAATGTCAGCAGTCAATATGATGTTGAGGCAGAAACAGGAACAGACTTTTCCGTATCTTATTCGTTCGATAACAACATGAGCCAGGTAGTAGCTTCCTGTCTACTTATGCACAAGTACAAAAAAGGTGAGTACCACTTAATGCAGTAGAACAGAGTTCTCTCTTTTGTTTTGTTGAGTCAGAGTCTCACTCTGTCGCCCAGGCTGGAGTGCCAGTGGCACACTCAAGGCCACCACAGCCTTGACCTGCTGGGCTCAGGCGATCCTTTTACCTCAGCCTTCCAAGTAGCTGGAACCACAGGAATGCGCCACCATGAACGGCTAATTTTTTTATTTATTGTAGAGATGAGATCTCACAATGTTGCCCTGTTGCCCTATTGGGCTCAGGCAATCCTCTTGCCTCCACCTCCCAAAATGCTGGGATTACAAGTGTGAGCCACTGTGCCTGGCTGGAACAGAGTTCTTAATAATAAACTGGAATGCTGTCAAAGAGCAACAATTAGTAGATTCTCTGATGTTTATTTTCTATTATCCATTAAGTGAATTATACTATTCCTCTCTACTTTCTCAGCCACTTTTTATCCTAATCCCACTTCAGTGTAATAAGAAAAAGTAAATCAGGTGACAAAACCAACTACAGCATTTGCAAAAGTCTGGTAGAAGACAAGGCTGGGACTGTTGAGTATTCCATTATCATTAGTTAATTTAAGAGTTTGTTAAAGGCTGCATTTCACATGAAAACATTTTGTTTTGAAGTTTTGACCAATAAGTACCATCTTAAGTATCAGTAACCAAATCCATGACAACAAAGAGGTATCTAACAAGGAAAACGACTGAGCGCCAGTGCCAGCATGAGTCTGTGGCTTTGTGAGTACTTACCATGCATTATAATGTCTAGGATTGACTCTGATGGCATTTCGAAAACAAGCTAATGCTTTGTCCAGTTCTTCAGTTAACACAAACTCATGCCCTAATAGAGTATAAGCATAAGCATAATTTGGATCAACCTGGATAGCTCTCTGGAAGAATTTAATTGCAATATCATGTTCCCGTTGTAGACTGAAACAGTTCCCTGCAGCACACCAGGCCTTAAAAAATGAAAAGAAAAAAAAATACACAATTAAAGTTTTCTTTTTTCTACCTAAACCAAATCTCTGACTAAAATCAAGCCTCAGACTCCACTTAGAACAGACAAAGACAGAAGAGCTTTAGTGGACCAACAGTTGTTTGATTGGTCATGGCTTCCATGGCTGTAGATATGCCTGCTTGCTGTACACATTTGTGAAACCAAAACTGACACGAGCAGCACTTACATGTCCTGGGCAGCTCAACCTCTGAGTTGCTCCAAGGCGTGTTCTCATCTCAGGGCCAGCGAGGAGACCCTGCCTGCCTGTGTCAGCTCCATGACAGCAATGATAGATGACAGACTGCAGGCGCAGCCCAGTGCAGTGCAAGAAGCTCACTCTGCATCAGTTGGACAGAGCTTCAAGTCCACTGCTGGCCCCTTTTAGTAGGGTGGCTGTAGGCAAGTCGCCTCAACACTCTGAATCTCATTTTCTCATTTGTAAAATAGAACAGTCCAACAGCATGTACTGTTCCCAAGCTTCATGATTATGATCTATCATTTCTTTTCCTCTCTTACATTTCCCCTAGAAGCAATGGTTTGGTATCACTAAACCAGTGTTCATGGTGACTATGGAATATCATGAGGGGAACTGACTATATTTGATTCTGAGCTTAGACGTATTACAGACATGTAACTGAGTCTTTTTGTGACATGCTGGGATACAATCCTTAGAAGACTGGAACACGAAAATTAATTGTGCCTATGTCTCAAAATGACAGTACTAACTTATTTCCATTTCAAATTTGTCATTTTTTCAATCCATATAAACTCTGCTCAATGAACTCTAATCTTTGTGACAACAGCAACTTTAATGCAGTCAAATCTGGAACAATCCTGGATTAACTGTCTGCCTTGTGACTTTTCTAGGACTTTCTCTTCTTCTCTGAGCCCTGCCTAGAGAGAAAGATACCAAATAGTGCTTGAACATCTAGGTTATCTCCATCTTTTAAGGTGAGCACAAGGCAACTATGTAAGCAGACGACTTTGGCTAACACACCTCTGGTGAATTCTTATCCATGTCTGTTAAGTCTTTTGACAGAACTGAAAGAGCAACGTCTTTTTGAAGATGCCAAAGCGTGGTAGAGTAGATCTCCATGCCTTCCACTCTGTAATTCTCAATCCTTCTAACCTCTGAGAATATTCTTTCAGCCTGAAAAAACAAACAAACAAAACCTACTAAGAGAAAACAGTTGACACAACTTATATATATAGGGAAATCACCGGTTGCTGTCTCCACAGGACCTAAATGCTATTTTGTACTATGGCTTTTAGGTGGATGAGTAAGGATACACTGAACATTCTCCTGCGGCAGGTCAAATATTGATGCAATCACAGTCACATCTAACCCTGTCTTTATAAGCAAGTCAAAGTCAGAACAAGAACTCTAAAAAGAGAACTTAAGTTTTTACCAAAAGATAGATGATAAATCTACACAAAGTTACAATGTAAAAGACAAGTCAATATTTTCTTACAAAATGCATTTCTGAGTTCTAATAACGGCTTTACAGAATAATGCTCCCAGGACAGATGACAGGAGATAACTTCTGTGATATAAAAGCTATTTTTCACTGACTTTGAGAGCTTGTGTTAAAAACTTGAGGGAAGAAGCAGGTTATAAGATGGCTACCAGGCCATGGCACAGGGACCCTGGGCACACCCTCCCAAAAGCACCTGCCAGGAGCCCCATCCTCAGCTGCCAGCAGCCCTTTCCTTGCAGCACTCCCAACTCAGGGTCACTCCTCAGCTAGCTGGTGTCATCACACGCACCGCTGCCAGTGCTCCTCTCTACCCCTAAAGCGCGAGGCTTCAGGTTACATAAAACAAACCAGTTTCCTAGTTGATCGACTTAGTAAGTTCAGAATTCTCAAGATGCAGTTTAAAGAATATCTCGACTGCTCTTAATGAAATAAAGGTGTCAGAATATATAAGGAAAGAACATTTATAGAACAAGGCACTTAAGTCAAAGAGATGGCCATATGTACCTAGCATGAGGATTTGCAATTTCCTTGAAATCTCTTAAAAGTTGTTAAGATAAGTTTTTCAAATAGGCATGGCTATGAGATGACAGCCCTAACCAAACACAGGTAACTTTGGTTTCAAATTTTTCAGAATTTATTGTCTTCTTTGAAAAATGATTATGGCATAGACAAAAAGAAAAACGGGGGGGAAAACTCAGGAAATTAAGGTGAAACAAAGACTTTCTTGAGTTAAATACTTGAGTCACCACCTACAACTAGGGGAAACAACAAAACGTATGTATGTTACAGGACCTGCAAAACAATAAACTAGAAATAACTTTTAGAAAGGCTTTCCAAACATAGCTCTTGCCTGAGTAAACACTGTGTACCAATATGGGGTCACAAGCTAAACATGGGGCTTTTAGCGGTAAGTAAGAATTTCTGTCCACAGCGTTCTCTTCAAAATTACCTGGAGAGGAATCCTACACATTCAGTCTCTGCCTCGATGAACACTTACCCTAGATGTAACAGCAGCACCATCCTTCATTGTCCCCAGCTCCCTGCCCAACTTTCATCCTCTTCATGTGACTTACTGCTACCTGTCCTTGCACACTTACACACAATCTGTCTCTTACCAGGCACAAGCTCCTCGGAGACAAATGGTCTGACTAGCCCTATGGCAGAGTCTGGAAAAGCGGTGAGGACATAGGCTGCACTGAAATATACACTCAATAAGGGAACTGGAAGTACATTAAGCAAGGGTAGCCTCATACCAACTTTAACCCACATCAGAGATATTTTATTAATATACAGACTTCTTACAGATTTTTATATTTTAAGTTTAGGGGTGGGACAAAATGCTTTGGGAAGGATTGCTGAGAGGTAATTTAAGTTGGAAGTCATAATTTTCTTTGGCTTCAGGTTAATCACCCTCTCCTTTTCTGTTAGAAACAATAATTTAGCAACAAACTTAATTAAAATTAAAATAAAAGTCTTATAATAAGAATATTGTGTCCTTGATTAAATACAATTTTCTTCACAGCATTCTTTAGGTTTACAGAACATATTAAAGTCAAAAATTCATCCCACTAAGTAACTGCATAGTGTAGAAAAAATTCACATTCTAAGAATCTATTACACGGTAAACACGTATTTTCAGATCCAATTCGGTAGGTTACAGTCCACGCAGGAATGTATTGACGACATGGTTCTCTGTAAGTCTATCTCAAGAAATTCCTAAAAATATAAACTGCCCTTTACACAAGAAAGAACTGGATCTACAAATTATAAATACTGAGAAAGTCAATATTTAGACATTACATAACAAATGCTCATTTTTTAGACCTAGCCTTCTCAAGCATGGGCATTCATTTTACTTCAAGCTCTATGATCTCTAGAGAGGCAGAGGTAACCATTTTCTATACTTACTTGCATGTACTCTGAAAGTTCAAAATAGGCCCTTCCGATTTGGCACAGTACCCAGCCAGTATTGTAGTGGTGAGAAGGCAGGTGGCTCAAAATGCTTATAGCTTCTTTGCAGTTGTACGAACACAAAGCTAAATAACCTTTCCCCATTTCACGAAGAAGGCTCATCAAACCTTCTAGGAGAAAACAATACAGTAGACAAAGAAAAAAACACAATCAAACAGTTTGGTTTTCTAGGAAGGCTAAGTGCAAACTAATCCATTACACATTCCAACGTCTATAAAGAAGACAACGAAAGCACTGCAATGAACACAAACAAACTTACTTACAACGAGTACACAATAAAAATAAAAAGCAAGGAAGACATCAAGCGTTTAAAACAGACCTGCAGCTGCTTTCTGCAGATTAAACGCCTGGATCTGAGGGGTGATCGTGGGTATTTTCCCTTCTGAAATGACGGAAGAGTCCAATTTTGTAATTTCCAGGCTGTCATTTATGTTAGGTTGAGTTATTCCTCCTTTATTAGTTTTGCTTTTTGTTTTTCTGTTTGGGATTTTAGGTGGAAACTTCATTTTTAATTTTTTGCTATTTTCCTGTAAAGGGGGGGGGAGTGCCACACTTGTTATACTCATGTGTTTTAGACTTCCCACAACCCTTTCTCAAGTATTAGATATGAAATAAATGTACAGTATTGATTATATCTATATTTTCCAGAAGAAATTTTATAAAAATAAAAAGTCTTCAAAGCCATTGAACTTTAAATATAATAATTCTGAACATAAACTACATTAAGAGTAAGGTAGCCGGGTTCGGTGGCTCAGCCTGTAATCCCGCGCCTTTGGGAGGCTGAGGTGAGTGGATTGCCTGAGCCCGCGGGTTCGAGACCCGCCTGGGCAGCGAGACCTCATCTCTACAATAAATCAAAAAATCATCCGGGCGTGGTAGCGCATGCCTGTAATTCCGGCTACTTGGAAGGCTGAGGCGGAAGGATCGCCGGAGCCTGGCAGGTCGAGGCTACGGTGGCCGGGAGCGGCCGCTGCACTCCAGTCTGGGCGACAGAGTGAGACTCCAACTCAAAAAAAAAAAAAAAAAAAAAAAAGAGTAAGGTATGACAGCATAAAGCATTGCTCTCTTCTGCAAGTATAGCATCCTCACTTATTTAAAAATAAGAAAATAAATAGAAATAATACTATCTAACTGCCTCAGAGTCATACAATTGTTAATATGGATATGTCAAAGGTAAAGATTGTTCATAATATTTGTCAATGGACCAAGAAAATTTACCAAAGGCATAATGAGGCCCTCTAATATTAAAAACCTTTATTTTAGATAGGGTATCAATCACACTTTCACCCAGGCTGGAGTGGAATACAGTGGCATGATCATAGCTTACTGCAGTTTTGAACTCCTGAGCCCAAGTGATCTTCCTGCCTCAGTCTCCCGAGTAGCTAAGATTATAGGCACTTGCCACCATGCCTGGATAACTTTTTAATTTAATTTTTTGTAGAGCTGAGGTCTCACTGTATTGCTCAGGCTGTCTTGAACTCCTGGCCTCAAGCAATCCTCCTGCCTAGGCCTCCCAAAGTATTGGGATTACAGGTGTGAGCCATGGCGCCCAGCCCCTAACTTTTTATTCTGAAATAATTTTAGGCTCAAATGAAGTTGCGTAAAAAATACAGAGAATTTCCATTCATTCTTCCCTCAGTGACAACATCTGACATAACCACAGTACAGCATCACACCCAATAAACTACAATTGTACAATGCTATAAACTGAACTACAGACCTTACTTGGAGTCCATCAGTTTTTATATGAACGCTTATGTACATGTATATATACAGTTCTATGAAATCTTATTACACGAAGGAATTCATGTAATTAACCGCCATAAAGAAATTGTTCGGTGCTATGCCTTGTCATCTTCTCCCCCGAGTCCTAGCTCCTGATAACCACTGATCTGTTTGTTATACACTGTTATAATGCTATAATTTAAAGAATATTAGAGAATATTTTTCAAAGAGTCAAGAAAATTCACAAAAATGTATAGATAGCTCTCAAAATTAAAATAATTTTAAAAACCCTAAATGTTTCTTTACTTATTAGAGACAGAGTCATCAGTGAACACTAGGGAGAAGTATGAAGTAAACGTGACACGCAGAAGTCGTGAGGTTACCTTGGCTGTAGAACTGTCACTAGTAAAAAGCCGTGAACTTCTTCGAGGCAGTGCATTTGGGGGAGACGTGATAGTGGGGCTCAATACCTGAGGTGTAGTACTAGAAAATTACAAAGGAAGACATGCATTTTTCACTCAGTTTATGACCATTAGCCACTGCTTCAATTCAGGCACATTAAAAAATATGCATTAGCTAGTAAGTACTCTAACATGGATAGCTTGGCCCATCCTTCTCTGGCCCCTCTATGCAACCCCAGGAGAGCACAGATCTCCATGCTCCTGAAATTGCTCTTTTGAACTAAAAGCAGCCACCTACAATCTGGGTCAACATATGGCAAGTACAACCACAGACCGAGTGTTTCCACCTTCCTTTGCATGTGAAGGATAAGGGCAGCATGGGCAGTCCCCGGGTGGGGTGTCCGTCAACAAACAAAGCAGCAGAACAGGTGACAGCAGAGAAGTTATTTCCCTGTAGTAAATTCAAAGAGCTATATCAAAAGCCTATCCTGTTTAGGACAAAAGGAGTGTGATAACCACTCGGACATAATTTTATTTTAAAGACAAACAATAAGATAGGAGAATCCCAATCTTAGAAAGCAAGAAAAATGAAGACCCGAGAGATCTAATTGAAAGTTAGTTTATGGACTAAACTGTTTATATAGTTTACAATAATTTATAGGAAGTTCTTCTAATTACCTGAGTTTAATTTTTTTTTTTGAGATGGAGTCTCGCTCTGTCACATAGGAATGAGCGCAGTGGCATGATCATAGCTCATCACAGCCTTGCACTCCTGGGCTCAAGTGATCCTCCTGCCTCAATCTCCTGAGTAGCTATGACTACAGCCACCTACCACCACGCCTGGCTAATATTTTTTATAATTTTTTTGTAGAGATGGGGTCTTGCTATATTGCCCAGGTTGGTCTCGAACTCTTGGCCTCCAGTGATCCTCCTGCCTTGGTCTCCCCAAGAGCTGGGATTACAGCTATGAATCATCATGCCTGGCGTCAAAGAAACTTGAAAATAAAAGAGTTGCTGACCAGTGAGCAAATAATGTTTAGGGATATCTGTAATCTTTTCAAAAGACAAAGCGCCAATGTAGGAATTTTAGCAAGCAAAGTTGTTTGGGTTGGCCAATTCATTTTTAGAAGTATAATAAACTTTACTTCATAGAAACAACTATGTGTCATTTATACTGCTAGTTACGAATCTGGGTCAAAGAAGCTTCTGAAAAGAAGAGAGATATGTATTTTCATGTTCTTTGCAATATACACACATATAATAGGCATTTATACTCATATATGTATATACACACACACATAAATCCTTTTAATTTGCATCTGTTTAGCTAGAAGTTTGACAATGAAATGAGTATGCTCTGGAATCAGAATGTCAAGGTTTGAAGTTAAGCTTTACTGCTTACCAGCTAGATGATGACATGCCAGTTACATTAACACTTTTTAAAAAGCCTGTGTCAACAGAATTATTTTGTGGCTTTGAAATAAAATATAAAGTGTTCTGGTAGTTATCAATAAATACTTTGGAAAATGTACAGAAATGACTTTTGGAGGATAATTTATGTGGAGAAAGTGACAAAAACATTCCTGGAGAACTGAGCTGAGAGTAAGACATCCTTCTAAACATTTCTATACAGAAAGGACAGACTGCTGCTGTCAGTCGCAATGGAGTAGAACGAACTTGCTCCCCCACGTCAAATACCTAGAACCCAAACAGAGTCTTCAGACACTGGGTAACGTAACACGCCTGAGGAGTACTTGTGGCCACTGTGCAGGGAAAGGAAGATGCAAACAGCCCAGTGACCTCCCTGTGCCAACAGGAAATGCTGAGAAGATGAGAAAGCCAAAGCAACCAGACTGGCAGGGCAGAGCCCCAGAGAGAAGAGGGCCACAAAGAAGGATGTGACGGGGGTTTACCTGTAGTCTTCAGTCGAACACTGGTTGGTGTAGGTGTTGAACGTTACCTACTAAGAAATTTGCCTGGCCTCTGTCCCGAGTCCCCCAAGTGATGGGCGTGTCTTGTTATTTGTGGACAGCCCCAAGGACAGTCTGAGTTTATGATAATGAAGTGACTCATGGTGGGCCCCTAGATAGTTTCAGGGTGGGGCTGGCTGTGCTGGAAAGGTCAACCACGTGATTAGGAGATTGGGGCTTTGAGTCAAGGACATCAGCCTGACCTCCTCCAGGAAGGAGAGGGTGGTTAGAAACAGTCATGTGGTCAATGGCTCCATCAACCATGCCTACCTAATTTAAAACCCAAGGGAAGACTCTGAACACCAAAGCGTGGTTGAAATTCCTGGTCTGTAAACACACTGATGCCCCAGGAGGGCAAGGTATCCTAACCCACTACAAGGTCCCAAAAGCTCTGAGTCTAGGACCTTCCTGACCTCACCCGTGGGTCTCTTCATCTGTCTGTTCCTGACGTGTATTCTTTTTTTTTTTTTGAGTTGGAGTCTCATTCTGTTGTCCAGGCTAGAATGCAGTGGCACGCTCACAGCCACCCCAGCGTCGACCTGCTGGGCTCAGGCAATCCTTCCGCCTCAGCATTCCAAGTAGCTAAAACTATAGGCATGCGCTACCATGCCTGGATAATTTTTTGATTTATTGTAGAGATGAGGTCTCGCGAAGTTGCCTTAGGCTGGTCTAGAACCCAGGCAATCCTCTCACCTCGGGCCCAGACAATCCTCTCACCTCGGCCTCCCAAAGTGCTGGGATTCTAGGCTTGAGCCACCACACCTGGCCAGACTTGTATCCTTTATAATAAAACTATAATCCTAAGTGTAGCATTCTCCTGGATTCTGCGAACTGTTTTAGCAAATTACTGAACATGGGAGGGGGGGATAGTGGGGACCCTCAAATATGTAGCCAGCTGATCAGAAGAAATGCAAGTGGGCCTGGGGAACCCCGCACCTGCAACCAGTGAACAAGTGTTCAAACTGGGGACTGTGACCTTAACCTGTAGAGTCTGTGCTAAGTCTTGGAAGTTGGCATGAGAATCACATTAGAGTATTGCTGCAAGACCTCATCTCTTAAAAACAAACAAGCAGGCCAGGTTTGGTGGCTCAGCTTGCAATCCCAGTAATCTGAGAGGCTGAGGCAAATGAATTGCCTGAGCCCACAGGTTCAAGACCAGACCAGGCAACTTGGCAAGACCTCATCTCTACAATAAATAAATAAAGAAATGAGCTGGGCATGGTAGCACATGCCTGTAATTCCAGCTACTTGGAAGGTTGAGGCGGAAGGATCACGGGAGCTCAGCAGGTCAACACCAGGGTGGCCGGAGCATGCCACTGAACTCCAGTCTGGGTGATGGAGTGAGACTCCAACACAAAAAAACAAAACAAAAAAAACCCCAAAAAGCTGGGCATGGTGACACGTGTCTATAGTTCTAAATACTCAGGAGGCTGAAGCAGGAGGACTGCCTGAGCCCAGGAGGTCGAGGCTGCAGTGAACCATGATCATGCCACTACTCTCCAGCGTGGACGATAGAGTGAGACACCGACTCAAAACAAACACACACTACTAGGCATACAAAGAAGAAGGGAAAAAATGACCTACAGTGAAGAAAAAAATCAATAAGAAACAGTCCTGGAAATGACAAAGCAGCAGATTTAGTAGGCAAGAACATGAAGCACATTCTATATGTTCAAAAGGGAAGAATCGTGGGCATGTTGAAGAGAAAACGAAATGAAATTTCTAGAGATGAGGCTGGGCACGGTGGCTCACACCTATAATACCAGCACTTTGGGTGGCTGAGGTGAGAGTTGCCTGAGCCCATGGGTTCGAGACCAGCCTGGGCAACTTGGTGAGACAGCATCTCTACAATAAATCAAAAAATTTGCCGCGTGTGGCAGCTCACACCTGTAGTTCCAGTTACTTGGAAGACTGAGGCAGAAGGATCACCTGAGACCAGCAGGTCAAGGCTGTGGTGGCCATGAGATGAAAGAATGTCTGAGATTAAACAAAAATGGGATGCGATTCATAGCAGACATGATACTACAAAGAAAAATAAGTGAACTTGAAGATATGCAATACATCCTATGCAGAATGAAACAAGGAGAAGTCTAGACCCAACACCAGAAGAGAATTAGTGAGCTGCCGGGCAACTTCCAGCAACCCAGTATACATGCATTCTGAGGCTCAGAGGGAGAGACAAAGGCATAGACAAAAAACGTATTTGAAGAAATAGCACGCCAAAGTTAGCCAAATAAGATGAAAACCATAAGCCTACAGATTCAAGAAATTCAATGAATTGGAAGGCCAAGAAACAAGAAGAAAACTACAGTAGAGCAGTGAACCTAATAAAATTGTTTCAAACCAGCAATAAAGAGAAAATCTTAAGTCAGAAAAAAGATATTGCATATAAGGGAATAAAAATGAGAATGCCAGCAGCTTTCTTGTCAGTAATACAAGCAAAAACAAAAAAACAAAAAACAAAAAAAACAGCAAAGCAACATCTTTTTTTTTTAGTGGGAGTCTCACTCTGCTGCCCAGGCTAGAGTGCAGTGGCATGTTCAGGCGATTCTTCTGCCTCAGCCTTCTAAGTAGCTGGAACCACAGGCATCTGCCACCATGCTCGGCTAATTTTTTGATTTATTGTAGCGATGAGGTCGCGCCAAGTTGGTCTTGCATCTCTGGACTCAGACAATCCTCTCACCTCTACCTCCCAAAGTGCTGGGATTATAGGTGTGAGCCACTGCGCCTGGTCTAAAGCAACATCTTAAAAAGAAAACCTGTCAATTAGAAATTCTATACCTGGCTGGGTGCTGTGGCTCATGCCTGTAATCCCAGCACATTGGGAAGCCGAGGTGGGAGAACCGCTGGAGCCCAGGAGTTCAAGATCAGCCCGGGCAACATAGTGAGACCTTCTCCACAAAAAAATAAAAAATAAAATTAGTTGTGCATGGTGGCACACCCCTGTAATCCCAGCTACTAGGGAGGCTGAGGCAGTAGGATCATCTGAGTCCAGAAGGTCGAGGATGTGGGGAACTGGGATTGCTCCACTGTACTCCAGCCTGAGTGACAGAGACCCTGCCTCCAAAAAGACAAAATTCTATATCTAAGTAAAAGTATCATTCAAAAGTAAGGATGAAATAAAAACTTTTTTTTCCTGATATAGAAAAGCTGAAAAAATTCATTGCCAGCAGACCCGGACTATAAAAGACGTTCAAAAGAAATTCTTCAAGATGAAGGAAAATGGCACAGTGGCTCACACCTGTAATCCCAGCACACTGGGAGGCAGAGGCAGGAAAATCGCTTGAGGCCAGGAGTTTGAAACCACCTGAGCAACAACATGAGATCCCGTCTCTACAAAAAACAGAAATGAGGCAGGTATGGTAGTGTGCAGCTGTAATCCCAGCTACATGAAAGGCTGAGGCAGAAGGATTGCTTTAGCCTACGAGTTCAAGGCTGTGGTGAGCCATGATTGTGCCACTGCACTCAAGCCTCATTATTAGAGACCCCAACTCAAAAAAAAAAAAAAAAAAAAGAAGGAAAATATTATCAGATTGACATCCAGATCTATTGAGGAAGGAGCACATAAATAGTACCTGTGTGGGTATGTACAAAATAGACTTTGTTTTCTCTTTTAAAATAATCTCTATAAAAGGTAACTGCTGCTGGGTGCAGTGGGTCACCCCTGTTACCCCAGTACTTTGGAAGGTAGAGGCAAGAGAATTACCTGAGCTCAGGGGTTCGAGACCAGCCTGAGCAACATGGCGAGACCTTGTCTCTACAATAAATAAAAAAATCAGCTGGGAATGGTGGCACATGCTTGTGGTTCCAGCTACTTGGAAGGCTGAGGCAGAAGGATCACCTGAGACCAGTAGGCCGAGGCTGTGGTGGCCACGAGTGGTCCACTGCACTCCAGCCTGGGCAACAGAGTGACACTCCGACTCAAAAAAAAAAAAAAAGACAACTGTTTAAGGCAGCAACAACCATGCACTGTGGGGTTTATAACATACACAGGAGTAAAATATATTATAACACTCCCATAAAGACTAACATAAAGAGGAACATGAAAGTATACAGTTTCACAATACACAGGAGAGGAGCACCACTTGAAGGTACACTTTGACAGATTAACATGTGTACTACAAACCTTAGAGCAAACTCTCCAAAGTTAATTAGAGAGTAGTTGCTCTCAACCTATAATCCCAGTACTTTGGGAGGCCAAGGCAAAGGGACTGCCTGAGCCTGCAGATTCAAGACCAGCTCAGGCAAGTTGGCAAGACCTTATCTCTACAATAAATCAAAAACTTAGCTGGGCATGGTGCCTGTAGTTCCGGCTACTTGGAAGGCTGAGGCGGAAGGATTGCCAGAGCCCATCAGGTCGACGGTGGGATGGCCATGAGCGTGCCACTGTACTCTAGCCTGGGCGATAGAGTGAGACTCCAACCACCTCCCCCACCAAAAAAAAAAGTAGTTTCAAAAAAAGGGGCAGTGTTGAAGGGTGCCTCCCAAAAAGATACACCAAAGCCCTAATCCCCATACCTGTGAAAGTGACTTTATTTGGAAACAGGGTCTTTGCAGAGGTAATCACACTAAGCTGAGGTCATGAGGGTTGGCCCTAATCCAGCGTGATTGGTGTCTGTAGAAGAAGAGGGAAACTTAACTACAGAACCCACAGGGAGGATGGCCATGTGAAGAGTTATGCTGCCACAAGCTAAGGACCACATGGGACTATCAGAAGCTGGAATTGGCAAAAAAGAATCCTCCCGAGAGACTCTGGAAGGAGCATGACCATGCCGACACCTTGATTTTAGACTTTTAAACTTGATTACAGATTTTTAAACTGTGAAGAATAAATTTCTGTTGTTTTAAGCCACCCAGTTGTGGTACTTTGTTATGGCAGCCTGAGAAAACTAACACAGGCAGTAAAAGAGAGAAAATGGATACAACGATACAACGCAAAAGATTAAGAGCTGATGCTTCCTACTGTGAGTAGATGCTGGCTAAGCTCCAAGGGAAATGAACAACTGAGAAGTCACACTGACGCCCTCTCCGGGATGATACACACTCGGCCTGCGGAAGGCTGCTCTATTGGAACACGCTGTCTGCAAGCTGGCATGTGTGACAGTCCCAGCATCCTCCAGCATGGAATCTCAGGGGCCTTGCAGATAGTCACGGTCTGCACATGTCTGTATCTTTTAAAATTTACAGGCACGTTTGCTGTTTTAGAGAGGAGAGAGACAATTCTTTCTTTTCAAACATTAGCTATAATTTATTGAGTCCTTGAATAGGGAGAGAAATCCTATTTAACACCATACCTGTGTGTAAGCAGATTCATCATCTGAAGACTTATTGGAAGGTTAATTTTTAAACTGTTTATAGACGTGCATAACAGAAAAAGTGGAGTATGAAATCTGTCTGTACTTGACCTAAGAGAAGGTCATGTGCATAAAAGAAAAATTATACATCTATGAGGCAAAGTAAACCAAAAGCTACTTTAGCTAATGACTATTGTTATTACACAAGTGTTTTCAGCCAGAAGTTTCAAATTTACATATTTAAAATGTATAATACTTATTCTAGAATTCACAAGTCAATATTGGTCTAAATTGAAGAAATATGAAGAATCCAATGTTATGGCAAGAAAAGCTGAACAATAACCATTATAAATACCTTGTTTGTGGGCCAGAAGTCTGTGTTTGTGCAAGAACTGGAGTTACCTCTCGACTATTTCCGCTCTGCGAGAAGACAGACTTTGCTCCAGTTTGGCCGATTCTGGCAACAGACTGTAAAACACAAAAAGCCTAAGGTTTGTGAATTACCAAACTACACCGTTAATGATAAAGATAGCATGATGCACTTATCTACATTTTCCCAATAAAAGGGTCCATAATGTACACTGTCACCTTAAAACATAAACTGCTAGTATCATGATTTATGCCATGATGGCTAATATTGCTATATTATGAACATCAGCCTATTTCCCCATTTTAACTGCAGTCTTTTTGCCTTAACACTATCTTTTCCTCTTTCACGTTCATGTCTAAGGGAAGACTGAACATTCTCAGAAGCTGTTCTATTGCACGGTGATTATTCTCCATTTATTACACACCTTCTCTATCTGCGACCAAGGACTAAGGAATTTTAAGAGACCTACTGTTCTCAAGATTTATGATTTAAGTTACCATATGGAGAAAAATAATAATAGAGTAAGATAATATGCTCCTGTGACACTTGTAAAACGGTTCTACAGGAGCTAAGAAGAGTAGATTTTTAAAAAACACACCCAATGACTCAGTAAATTCCAAGGATGTTGCTTTTGAGAGTTAACAATTCTTTACAGTCTTTGCAATCTTTCATTCATTGGTCTTTGCTCCCTGGAAGAAAACCAAAGTTTGCTTGGCTCTTCTATCTTCTCTGGTCTACCACCTTCTCTCTCTTCATTTTATTTATTTTTTGAGTTGGAGTCTCACTCTGTCGCCCAGACTGGAGTGCAGTGGCCGCTCCCGGCCACCGCAGCCTCAACCTGCTGGGCTCCGGCGATCCTTCCGCCTCAGCCTTCCAAGTAGCTGGAATTACAAGCATGCGCTACCACACCCGGCTGATTTTTTTTGATTTATTGTAGAGATGAGGTCTACGGTCTCGCTGCCCAGGCGGGTCTCGAACCCGCGGGCTCAGGCAATCCACTCACCTCAGCCTCCCAAAAGCGCAGGATTACAGGCTGAGCCACTGAGCCTGGCTTCTCCTCATTTTCACCACCTCACTTTTTAACTATGATCGAGGACCATTGCATCAGGGATGTTTTTTTTTGGGAGGGAGTGAGGGGACCAGAAAATTTTCTTCAAACCTTACTTTTACCTGATACCCTGTCATAACCCTCATGCTACACATGACAAATAATCACATTCCTCACTAGATATGAAAACCTTATCTTGGCCCTTCCTGCATTCAAATTCCCTCTCTTTTGAAGCTTTGTATTACTTCCAAAACATCCACTATCTTGGTTATCTGTCCTTCCATGGTGTCTAAATCAGGTGTGCTCTGTGCTTTTGAGCTCCTCTCTCTCTCTCTCCCCCTAGAGAATAGGGTCACCTTAACAGCTCCAATTATGACTTCTACCAGCAGGCCACATCTCTTCCTCTATGACTAACTGCCCACTAAATATTTCCACTCATCCACCACCACCTCAAAATAAAACTTCCTAACTCTTTCTCTTCCTTCCCCAAATTGAAATCTCTACCTTCACCCAAGTGACAAAACTTAATCATGGCCCTTCCTTCTTCATCAAATGGCTTGATATTTTCAGTTGATACGGCACACAGACCCACACACGCAACCTTTCTGGGATTGGCTAGTGACAGGGTCAGAAGAGAACAGAGCCCCAGGCTCAGTGGTTCAGCCTGTAATCTCAGCACTTTGGAAGACTGAGGCAAGTGGATTGCCTGAGGCTGCGGGTTCGAGACCAGCCCTGGCAACTTGGTGAGACCTCGTCTCTACAATAAATCAAAAGGTAGCACGTGCCTATAGTTCCCATTACTTAGAAGGTTGAGGTGGAAGAATCGCTGGAGGCCATCAGGTCAATGCTGGGATGGCCATGAGCATGCCACAGCACTCCATTCGGGGCAATGGAGTGAGACTCCGATTCAAAAATAAAAAAAGAACAGAGGCAGAGTGCATGTGGCCTTATTATCAGGGCACTGAAAACATATACCTGCTTCCTGATTGACTTGTCTTTTGTTGCTAGGCTCTTCTGACTCACCAGGCATGCTAACTACCTTTCCATTATGCCATGTTTGCAACTGCTGTGTTTAAGACCATCCATGCATCAACTACCTTGAAGCTTCTTTCTACTACTCTTGGAGTTCCTAGGATCACTCACCAAAGAGCCATTACAGAAAAACTCTTGCAGACTAAGCTAAGGATGTCAAAAAGTAAAAAACAGCTCTTTGTAGAGTTATGTTTTTCAGAACATGAAGAGGCCACATCTGTTACTCGTATATCAGTGCACTTACTTAGCTTCCATCTCTTGAGCATCTATCAAGCAAGTTAATAGGTATTTTCAGCTCATGCCCTAATTTAATTCTCACAGATGATACCTTGTGCCACAGAAATGCTTGCAACAAGTGGCACTGTGGCCTTTATTGCCACATGACTAGATAAAGAAACACTGTGAAAAGAGTCTCAGAAAAATTGTTACAGTATTTACCACAGGGATACTATAAATACTCTTCATTTTACTACATGTCTGTGATTCACCATGAAAATCTTAATATCCGAAATCATCTGGCTTTATCTGAGCAAATTTTTTTTTCTCGTGTAATTATTACTGCTATAAAAAAAAAATACACACACACACAGTGGTAGGGACAAGTAAAAAGATAGTAGGCATAATTACTGTTATTTGTATTCAAGATGATAGAAACAACCTAAATTTTGTAAAAAAAAAACACAAAAAAACAAAAACAAATTAAAAGTAAAAATATGAATGCTGCCAGGCTCAGTGGCTCAGCCTGTAATCCCGCGTCTTTGGGAGGCTGAGGTGAGTGGATCGCCTGAGCCCGTGGGTTCGAGACCCGCCTGGGCAGCGAGACCTCATCTCTACAATAAATCAAAAAATCAGCCGGGCGTGGTAGCGCACGCCTGTAATTCCGGCTACTTGGAAGGCTGAGGCAGAAGGATCGCCGGAGCCCAGCAGGTCGAGGCTGCGGTGGCCAGGAGCGGCCACTGCACTCCAGTCTGGGCAACAGAGTGAGACTCCAACTCAAAAAAAAAAAAAGAAATATTTAGATCAACAACTCTATGGCAAAAACAATTACATAAAGTGAGGTTCTCATTGAAATTTCCTTCAACTGATTAAAATTTTAAGCAAGTTGCTTTTACTCCAATACCAAAACTGCATTTTGTATGGAAAATACCTTTTTTGAAGGGGCTCCGGTGGATGGCACATCAATAACAGAAGGTGTGTTAGTGTAGTTTTGTAAATAGGATCCATCTCCAGGACTTGAGGTTTCTAATGGCAAAATCCCAAAACTGAGAAGAGGTTGAAATCAAGGTGTCAAAAAGTCATCAAGGCATATATAAAGCAGCAGTATACT
Organism: Carlito syrichta; assembly: GCF_000164805.1. Taxonomy (NCBI): domain Eukaryota; kingdom Metazoa; phylum Chordata; class Mammalia; order Primates; family Tarsiidae; genus Carlito; species Carlito syrichta. Next base: position 77,247 of record NW_007123702.1, read on the forward strand.
TAAATTAGAAGGTCTAAAAGGAAGAGAATGGCAAATCAGTCTTGGGGACAGCGAGGATCTGAGGGGCAGATTAAAAATAAGTTATGACTGTACACTCTTCCACCCCCCGTAAGTAAACTTTAAAAAAGGTCAGTCGAGGAACTCAGCTGAGCAACAACTACAGATCTCAGGAGATTTATCAGACATAAAAAAAGGTGGCTTTATAAAAGCTAAGATACAAATGACCAAACTACTTCAAACTCTTGGAATTTGTGAGATTTAGACACAATTACAGAGAAAATGTAGAAATCCTTAAATGATTACAACTTTCGAGAGCTGTAACTTCATGGGCATGCAATCTGTTCCCAGGAGTCCATTCATAGTCCTTTCTGGCACAAAATTTTTATTCTTGTATTTACATGGACATGTACTTGTGATAACTCTGACAGAACACTTCATATTGACAGATGCCGTATTTCGAAGAGCAGCACTTGAGCAGCACCCAGTGTTGCTCCAATCTGTCACGAGCACGCCAACATTTCCAAAGCACTGCTCACTATGGATGCTCAGCCACCAAAACAGTATCCTTTCACATGTTCACTAGCTAATTAAGACATATTCAGGAGTCTTAAAATTTTCCATAACACTTAATATTAAATTTTCATCACACGTGCTGTATTTCTTTCACTTCATTTTCTGAAAATAGGATGCTCCTATTTAGGAAGTTGCTGTTCAAATTCATTTAAGTTACTAACAATATGAATTATTATAAGGTAAGTGAGTATCATAGTATGTTTTAAAGAATCTTTCATTTGACTTACCTTGGGGTTAATGGGCTAAGAGCAGCTGGTCCTCCTAATAAGCTTCGACCAGTTTTTGGTTTATTTTGAACCTGTTTAGATAATATTGAAGTTCCCGTTCCAAGAGGGACAGTATCAGGTGAAATTACAGCTGAATCAATATAAGACACTGAGGAATCTGTATTCAAGGAGTACTTTGAATTGGAAGATTCTAAATTCAATCTGTTTAGTTCCTGAAACAGAAAATTTCTACCATGACATTTACAATATGTTATTTAGCTACAATCATTCTTTGTAGTTTTCACAATATTTTGAACATTAGTGTATGATACACTTACAATTGTGTCCTGGGGTGTTTCTGTAAGAACCGTCTCAGGCTGTCTATGAGATAAACTATGATTAGATACTAGTGTTGTGCAGGAGTTGGGCAGACAGTTGCTAAAGTTCTGTAAAGATGTTAATTTAAATGTTTGGTCAGGATCTGGCTTTTCACCTGTGAAGACCAAAAAAAAAAAAAAAGTTTGCTTCTAAGGAAATGAGGAATACACTTTCTTGCAAGTATGTGTAAAACAACAGAAACAGGCCTTATCCAGAGTTTAGTCTCCTGTCCACTTCTGCCAATCAAATTTATCTCCCAAAAGCCCATACATCAACTTATAAAGCCATACACTTAGGAAATAAATTAAGTTGCAAGAACACTAACTTTAAGTATAATAAGTCTCAGGAAAATGCAGATTTCTGTTTGTTTTAAAGTGGAAAATAGGGCAACCCCTCAGGCCCCCTCCTGCTCTGGGAGCCTTTCTGTTCTCTCAATAAATTCTGCTTTCTCAAAAAATAATAATAATAAAGTAAATGGAAAATAACTAGACCTCATTTTTCTCAAGATAGGAAGTGAGGTTGAAGAGTTAAAGGCCAGTATGTTTTACAGGTGGAAGTACTTCCATGCATGTGGACACAGCAATGTTTAAAATGATCCTTGTACATCTGAGAGCATAGATGCTGAGACACTCTCTCCCTATATTGTTCAGGCCTTATAATTTACTACTTCAGGCATCTATTAACTTTAAAAAATTTTTTAATGAACTTATTTTCTCATTCAGAAAGCAATTTTGGCTAGGGTTAAACACACAGTACGACCTGTTCTAGAGGACACAAAATATTTAGGGTAGTTTGGCTGAACAAAAGATACTACCACATTTGACCTCAGGAGTAGAATAATGAAAGGTCACATTATTCCTGAAACATACATATGATTCTAACTTGTTTTTTATTCTCAATGTCAACAGCTCTTAGCTCTGTAAAATATTTTTCTTGTAGACAGAGGATTTAAATTAAGTAGGGAAACAGAAGACAAGGAAATGGGGAAGCCACTCACCCTCACCCCACAAACCTACCTATTTCACATAGTGATTCAAAGGGAGACCAGAGGAAAGGGTTTAAACTAAGGCTCTTTTGGTAACATTCTGACCCTTTGGCAAGCCGATCTGTCTTGCTGTGGAGAGAAATAGATGAAGTAAGCTACAAACTCCAAAACATTTAGTATAAATAAATTTTTGTCATAAAAAATTAGATAAAACTTTTATGTTCTAATGTTCTAAGAATACTCTTTTTGGTGCCTCTCTAAATTGTCAATTTCTCCTTTTTACTATCTTCAAATCTCTACAATTTAGGACAGTTCAATCTTATTCTTAATTTTTAATGTAATACCCCAGGTGTAATTTTGAAAGTGACTTAGACACTTTAAATATAGCATAGTTATACGATCAGGTTTTTTTACAAAGTAGAGGAGGTAGGTTTCAATAAAAAGTAAAATTTGTGTCTCTTTCTATATCAGGTGTATAAAGGCTTACATTTGGAATTTCAACAATATCCCTGAGAACCTATCAGAGCTTTCAAGTAAAAAATACCAGTCACTTGGTCTGAGGTTCAAATGCTTCAATATCAAATGAAGAAAATTAAGATACAGCAGTTCTTCCAAAATTCAAAGGTTTTTAAAGGGCCAGATGGCATCCAGTCAAGATTTCCAAAGGAGCCCTCAAGTGAAACTACCAGCTAAGACACATAAGAATGTGCACTGTGCTACTTGCTAGAGTGATCTCAGAGAACTATACAGATCCCTTTAGAGGACCAGATGTTAGTTTGCCTCACTTCCACATTTTCAAGTGAGTAGAAACTAGAATAGATTATGTGACAAAATAAGAAAGAACCGCCAGCTGAAGGCTGTCTAATTTCCTACACTCGCCTAACTTAAGACAATCAACACATGGCAAAGAAGGAAGCAGAAGTGGAAGGCAGGCTTTCAGAAAACGTAAATAGGTTTTGTCAAAGTCTGTACCTAAAACTGAACAGTTTGGATGCAATTTCTTTTCTTTCTCTTTTTTTAAATTGGAGTCTCACTCTGTCGCCCAGGCTGGAGTACAGTGGCACACTCCCAGTCACCGCAGCCTCGACCTGCTAGACTCAGGTGATCCTTCCGCTTCAGCCTTCCAAATAGCTGGAACTACAGGTGTGTACCACCATGCCCAGCTAATTTTTTGATTTATTGTAGAGATGAGGTCTCACCATGTTACCCAGGCTGGTCTGGAACCCGTGGGCTCAGGTAATCCTCCTGTCTCCACCTCCCAAAGTGCTGGGATTACAGGTGTGAGCCACCAACCCTGGTTTTTTGTTTGTTTGTTTAAAGAGACAAGGTCTGACTATATAACCCAAGCTGCACTTGAATACTGGGCTCAAGAGGTGTTCTCTCCTCAGCCTCCAGAGTAGATGGGATTACTGGTGAACACCACCATGCCCAGCTAAAATTTATTTATTTATTTATTTTTGAGTTGAAGTCTCACACCGGTGCCCAGGCTGGAGTGCAGTGGGATGCTCACGGCCACCCCAGCATCAACTGGCTGGGCTCAGGAGATTCTTCTGCCTCAACCTTCCAAGTAGCCAAAACTACAGACTCACGCCTGGCTAATTTTTTTATTTATTGTAGAGATGAGGTCTTGACAAGTTGCCCAAGCTGTTCTCATACCCATGGGCTCAGGCAATCTCCTCCCCTTGGCCTCCCAAAGTGCTGGGATTATAGGCTTGAGCTACCGTGCCTGGCCAATGCCATTTCTAGTTAGGACTTTTGAGTCTATGAATAAGAATAGTGGTCCTAGCCGGGCTTGGGGGCTCAGCCTGTAATCCCGCGACTTTGGGAGGCTGAGGTGAGTGGATTGCCTGAGCCCGCGGGTTCA